>NC_069502.1:1106919199-1107149199 GCF_027579735.1 Bombina bombina | reverse complement strand
ATGGACAAGACCAACAAAAAGGTGAATGTGAGAAATATTACCTTATTTGTGTTTTCCTTCCGAAATCTTTTCCCATAATCTGGAGTGCTAAATATCTGGTAAAGTTCAAAACGGCTAAGAACAATCATCAGGAAGTGGTTAGGGTCCATCATAGAAGCTCCAGCCTTAAAAAGTAATAAATATCTCTCTATCATCTATCTTAAAATCAGATGGTTCACGCATTAAAACTAGAGAAAAAAACAGATTAAAAATGATCACTAAATGAATTTATTTATGGTTCAAACCGGAACTACATCAGTACTGAAGGATATAGAGACTCTGACCACCAAAGGTTGAAGTAAAGGCTTACAAATGTTTGATGGGTTTTGCAAATATATGAAACTTGTGTAGTGCAGTACATATATGCAAGGAAGACCACAAGGCCATCTTGTATAAATGATCCACTGACAGGCCAGGAAGCTGCAAACATCTGAGTGGAATAAACCCATAACTTAAAACAAAAATGCATTTTTCTTGAATGTAATAAGCTAAATCCAAAAGGCTTAAACTGAATGTAAACTTTCATTAATTAGTGCCTGGTTTGTAAAAATACTGTTAAAAACAGGGGCACTTTCATTGATGAAAGTTTACATTGCACCATATTTTTACATATACTTACCTTTTACTTCTTCAAAGCCAGATCGGCATCCCCCCGCCTGCAGGTCTTCTGTAAATACGTCACCAATGACGAAACCGGCTTCCTCCAATCACGGCTTTCCCCCCAGAGTCTCCATCTCGTGAGGCCCTGCCGTGATTGGAGGAAGCCGGTTTCTTCATTGGTGACGTATTTACAGAGGACCTGCAGGTGGGGGGATGCTGATACGGCTTTAAAGAAGTAAAAGGTAAGTATTTGTAAAAATACAGTGCAATGTAAACTTTCATCTCTGAATGTGCCCCTGTTTTTAATAGTATATTTAAAAAACGGGCACTAATTGCTGAAAGTTTACATTCACTTTAATATACTATGAAAATATAGTGGTATTCAAGCACTAGAATAGAGGGCAAAAAAACACAATTCTGCTCCAGCTAAGCCTTCATTATTCCAAAAATTGGAAGCTGAATTAACTCAGAGTGAAATGATGAGAATATTAGACATATGGGAGGTGTTTCTACCTACTCCAGTAGTAGAGGTCAAATACCAGCTAGTACTGATATGGTTTTAAGAGAGTGCAAGAGAAATAAAGTTTAGGAACTACAATCTTTTTGCTAAGAACCCATAAATGTCCCTGTTGATTTATTTATTTTCCAACAACGCATTCTAGAGCATAAATAAATCCCTCATTGACAATGTTGTATACTACTGCACACAGCAAACCCAAAATGTTAATAACTTTTGTTACTATAAAATGCATTTCTGCATTTTTAGTACATATTTTGGATTTTATTTGTTTGTGTTAAAGGGACATTAAACACTAAATAAATGCTAAATAGAATAATAAATTCAAAGAAAAGATAAGTCTGAAAATAATATGAAGATGTATATTTTAAAGTTTCATTACCTGTTTAAATATTGACAAAATTAGTGCAAAGTTTTAGTGTATATAAAATAATGCAAGCTGCCATGTTGTAACTTAGGTTACCTTCTCTGCTGTGGCCAATTAGGGACAGTTATTAATAGATCTCTAGAGTGTGCAGCCAATAGCTGTGTGGAATATATGTAAAAAGGTTTGAAAAAGGGGGAATAATCACACTAATCCAGACCCCATAGACAAGACCTATTTTGGTGAAAAAGACAAGCCCTCTCAGTAAGGGAGGGGATTCTATAATTGGCAAATGGTGAACTTCACCCACAATTAATATGATCGATTAAATGGGGGGTGCTCAATGTCCAATACAAAGTGAATTTAAATAAATATAGAGAAAAGGGTGGACATAGAGCACTCAAACGAAAAGTACTCCTATAAGTGTTGTAATAAAGAACATTAGGCAGGAAGGTTGCAAAGGGGGTACACAAATTAAAACTTAACGTTTATTGAATATATATAAATAATAGGTGGTCTAACAGTGTAGTGAATGCATAAAACTTAGATTAAAAACTGAGGAGAGTACCAGCATACCATATGCCAATAAATGATTATGTTCCAACAAAAAACTGTTGTAAACCAATATGGCTTAAAGTTAGCAGATGGATATGTAGAGATAGTAATATAGTAACGTTACCGAATAAATGTATAAACGGAGCTAAAGAGTAAAGCCGATTCAGTATGGCGTACACTAAAAATAGGCTCACGGATTATACAGACGCTATCTGCAAATGAGGATTGAACTCCAACAACAAAATTAACTACCTAGGTACAATACTGAAGCAGTGTACACCAAACTAAAAGAGCTGACAAATTAGATAAAACGGTTGGGCACAGTAGCCCTAACATTATATATATTATTAATAATATCAATATATTTATTTAATCTGCTAACACCATATTCGATAAGTGCAAAATTAATGTAGCTGGTCTGTAGAGACGCCTGATGCGCATTTCGCAGCAACCGGCTTTATCAAAGGCTAACCCGACTTGGTGTGGCCTTCCTACTTAAAAGATACTTGAAAACCAATCGGGGGCATGAGATATTACACACCCCTGAGATTGTCCAATGAGGAAAGTCCTCTTATTATTGGATGAGAGCGGAACACATGGAAACATTCACATACGGACCGATGTAAACATGCAGATATATCAATAGAATCCTAACATGTCGTAATACAACTTACTAAGAAAAGTTAAGTTCTTGCAATGCCTTGTTTCATACTCGTATGTGAATCTACTATGTAGAAATTGCTGGACGGGACATAGATCTCAAAAATGAGATAACAGTAATGTGTCAGCTATGCATTATCATATTAAAATACGATTATGTGGAAAAAGAAAATTTATGCTTATTTGTTTCTTTTTAAAGTCACGATGAGTCCACGGATTTCATCCTTACTTGTGGGGTTACGCCTCCTGGTCAACAGGAGGAGGCAAAGAGCACCACAGCAGAGCTGTATATATAGCTCCTCCCTTCCCTCCCACTCCAGTCATTCGACCGAAGTTAGGAAGAGAAAGGAAAAGGCAAAGGTGCAGAGGTGTCAGAAGTTTTAACAAAAATAGAAAGAATCCTGTCTTATAGAACAGGGCGGGCCGTGGACTCGTGTCTAAAAAAGAAACAAATTTATCAGGTAAGCATAAATTTTCTTTTCTTTTTAAAGACACAATGAGTCCACAGATTTCATCCTTACTTGTGGGATACAATACCAAATTATTGTACACGGATGAAAAGGGAGGGACAAGACAGGGAACCTAAACGGAAGGCACCACTGCTTGAAGAACCTTTCTCCCAAAAGCAGTCTCAGCCGAGGCAAAAGTATCAAATTTGTAAAATTTTGAAAAAGTGTGAAGAGAAGACCAAGTAGCAGCCTTGCAAATCTGTTCAACAGAAGCATCATTTTTGAATGCCCATGAGGAAGCCACAGCCCTAGTGGAATAAGCCATAATTCGTTCAGGAGGCTGCTGTCCAGCAGTCTCATATGCAAAACGAATGATACTCTTCAGCCAAAAAGAAAGAGAGGTAGCCGTAGCTTTCTGACCCCTACGTTTCCCTGAAAAAATGACAAACAAAGAAGACGATTGTCGAAAATCCTTAGTCGCTTGTAAGTAAAACTTTAAGGCAGGGACTACGTCTAAATTATGTAACAGACGTTCCTTCTTAGAAGAAGGATTAGGACATAAGGAAGGAACAGCAATTTCCTGATTAATACTCTTGTTAGAAACAACTTTAGGAAGAAAACCAGGTTTTGTACGTAACACCACCTTATCGGAATGGAAAATAAGAAAAGGAGAATCATATTGTAATGCCGAAAGCTCAAGAAATAGCAACTAAAAATAAACTTTCCAAGATAATAACTTAATATCTATGGAATGCATAGGTTCAAACGGAACTCATTGAAGAGCTTTAAGAACTAAATTTAAACTCCAAGGAGGAGCAATAGGTCTAAATACAGGCCTGATTCTAGTCAGAGCCTGACAAAAAGATTGTACATCTGGAACATCTGCCAGATGCTTGTGTAACAAAATAGATAAAGCAGAAATCTGTCCCTTTAAGTAACTTGCTGATAACCCCTTCTCCAATCCTTCTTCGAGAAAAGACAAAAATCCTGGGAATCCTAACCCTACTCCATGAGTAGCCCTTGGATTCACACCAATAAAGATATTTATGCCATATCTTATGGTAAATTTTCCTAGTAACAGGCTTACGTGCCTGAATTAAAGTACTTATGACTGAATCAGAAAAATCTCGCTTAAATAAAATTAAGCGTTGAATCTCCAAGCAGTCAGCTGCAGAGAAATTAGATTTGGATGATGGAAGGGACCCTGAATGAGAAGGTCCTTCCTCAATGGAAGTTTCCACGGTGGCCGAGATGACATGTTCACCAGATCGGCATACCAAATCCTGCGAGGCCACGCCGGGGCAATGAGGATCACTGATGCCCTCTCCTGTTTGATTCGAGCAATCACCCGAGGAAGGAGAGCAAACGGAGGGAATACATATGCTAGGCTGAAAACCCAAGGAACTGCCAAGGCATCCATCAGTTCGGCCTGGGGATCTCTGGATCTGGACCCGTATCTCGGAAGCTTGGCATTCTAACGAGACGCCATAAGGTCCACCTCCGGCCGACCCCAAATGAGAATCAGGCTTGAAAAATTTTTCCGGATGGAGCTCCCACTCTCCCGGATGAAAAGTCTGCCTGCTCAGAAAATCTGACTCCCAGTTCTCCACCCGTGGGATGTAGATCGCTGACAGATGAAAAGAATGAGCCTCTTCCCACTGAATTATTTTGGCTACCTCGAACATCGCTAAGGAACTTCTTGTTCCTCCCTGATGATTGATGTAAGCCACTGTCGTTATGTTGTCCAACTGAAATCTGATGAATCGGGCCAAGGCCAAATGAGGCCAGGCCTGAAGTGCATTGAATATCGCCCTCAACTCTAGAATGTTGATAGGAAGGAGAGATTCTGCTTGAGTCCTTACTCCCTGAGCCCTTAAAGAGCCCTTAACAGGCTGGCATCCGTTGTCACAATCACCCATGCCGGTCTGCGAAAGCATGTCCCCTGGGATAGACGATCCAGCGACAACCACCCTAGGGGTGGTGATATAGATACAATATTGGCAAGAAGGGAAGCATATTGGATATTTACCCTTGAAAGCAGACTACCCAAAGGTCTGAATTCCAGATTTGATATTATTAATCACTGGGAATAATATTCTGCTAATATTTGCTCTGTACACCAATGATTGTATTTATTATCTAATAGCTCACATGACAGTATCTATATATTAAGCACATGGAGCCCTTCTGACACTTATATACCCTTTTTGTATACGACGGTATACATTTTTTGCTCATTTTATCTGTATTATGATCATCTATTCCTCCTATGATGAAATCCCTTTACATATTCATGTGATTCATTTACATCATACTAATTTGCCCATTATGCTCTTTCTCAATCTTATTATTTATTTATTTATTTTACTACTATATTAATACATTTTTTCAAATAATGCTGTAGCTATGACATCTCCCCTGTGCTACATCTTAAATATTATTGACACTTTCGCATTAGGATTGTGACTGTCATTTAGTTCTATTCATATGCATTTATATTTACTATGATTTTTTGTTGTATATAGCAGATATGCTGGCCACTGAGATAATGAAGTGTTAATTAGGATTACTGCTGTATATGTTATTTACTGTCCTATTGGCTAGAGTCTATGGGGGTAGTTCCTGTTTTAACCTATTATATTAGCCCATGGGGTTTTTAAACAGGTGTGTGGGGTAGCATGTCAGGCTGTGACTACGGAATCTCTTTCCGAAACGCGTATGCCTGTGTGCTGCGCCCACGTCTGACTCTTAGTACATTTGCTGTGTTGTCTCTTCTTTTTAACATTGCCTAATAAAGTTTACAAGATTTTACCTACAAGAAAGATGGATGTCGGTGTCTCCTTTTGAATTTGCTGATTACTCCAGTCCTTACCGACCCATCAGCTGATGCTACAGCCTGGAGCGGATCACAGTTTGCAGCACCTCCGGAAAAGAACTCCTGCCATTGGAGGAATACCCGTGACGTATAGCTACACACCCACACTCAAGCCGACGAGCACACGGAATACAGCTGAGGCCCTGTGAGCCGCTCAATTGAAGTCTGGATCTTCGGAAGCGGCACAGAGGCGGCTGTACTTTGGGCAGCGACACTGTCAAGTGGATAATCGAACTGGCTAGAGTGGGGTGAGTTACTCAATTGCATAAGTGCTATTTGAAGTGTCACTCATTACCGGGGATTCTGCACTGGTCCATTCATACTTATTGATTACAGCCCGGTTTGGCTGAGGTCTGTCGTTGGGTTTCTCTGTTTGATTTGTTTTGTTATTGGGTATACCCTGGATGTACCAACATCTAACACAGACTGTTCAAGCCTCCAGCCTGCAATTTTCTGCTCAGCTATGGAGACAACACAGCACACTTTTTACTCTTTGTTGCCAGCTACTGCACGCACTACAAATCTTACTGACTGTGAATTGATTTTCTCAGAGGATAAAAGCATACTGGCATTAAGTACTTTATTTGAACTCCTGGAAAAACTTTTGATAAAAGAATCTAAATTACAGTGGGACATTTGGACCCTCGAAAAGTACAAAAGTTTGAGTATGATACCAAGGGGACTACGGGTCTTTAAATTCCCCACGTTTGATGTGGATACCAATGACAAGGAATTTATAGACTCATGGAATAATGTACTATCTGACTGCTCCCTGAGACTTATGATGTTATTATTGATTTATAAAAACAAACAATTAGAGTCTTTAAGAATAGAAATTAATGATTTGCAAGTAGAACTTAATAGACGGTCTAGTAATCCTGATTTTGCGAAATTTGACAAAATATTGAGGGAACTGATTGCTAAGGGCAGGTCAGAAATTATGGAGAGAAAACATACTAAGTTCATAAGAGATAAATTTGACTATGCTAACAATTGTGTATACATATGGAATAAGAAATCTAGAGGGAATTCTAGATCCAACCAACCAAGATTTGGGAGGAGGAGAAGGGCTAACAATAGGAACAAACAGAATAAAAATAACAATAATAATTCATCTAAAAATGTTACCTTTTCTGGGAGTGACACTGACTACTCCAGTGATGGTGACAAACCAGCTGATGCTATTCAGGATATACAATCTATCACATACCAAAATGATGAACCTCAAGCTGCTATTGCGGCAGGTCCACATCTTGTATATGAAGACAATACTAATAATGTTACTAACATAGTGAGACCGAAGCAGTCTGCTTATATGGAGACTCCGCACATCACATCTAGACCAGACAACTCTGTACTAGAACAGGTTTTTCCACAGGTACAGGGAGGCATAGCGGGGGGAGGAAGAGGCACTCACATTACCAAACAGAATCCAGTCATGAAAAACAATCAGGACAAATATCAGCTGAGGGAACCGAGACCCCAAACCAAGTACAAATAGTAGGAAATGTGGTCAATTTGTCATCTTTCCCACTTAATGATACACAATATAGAGTATTAAATTTGGGGCTAAACTTTGCACCTAATAACGACTTTGATCTATTTCAAACCATTATTGACATCAACAGATTAGTTAGGAACATAACTCTGAGAAAACATTTCTCGGATGATGTCAGTACTATTGATTTTACTCCCATGAATGGGGAAAGTGACATCACTACTAATAAACATAATTTCTCTGAGAATTGTGATATTGTCTCATTACAACAACTACAGTTAGACAATACATCTGAACATGACACTAGGACCAGAGGCCCTACCCTAAAGAAAAAATCTCGATTTTATCCCATACAAAGTAGGGGTAACATTGTTGAAATCTTCCACTCAAGAGTGGAAAATGACTTGGTTGAACTAAAATCTAGACGGTCCAACTACAAGCCCAATCTATCTTTGTCTGAAAGAGAAGCAGTGACTTCCCTTAGAAATAATCAGGATTTGGTTATCAGGAAATCAGACAAAGGTGGAATGGTTGTAGTAATGGACCGAGTACAGTATATAGCTGAAGGTCTCAGACAGCTGAATAATGAACATGACTACCTAATTCTAGGAAGGGATCCTACTAATGAGTACAAAAATGAACTCAAACATCTCTTGGATGAAGGTATTGAGCAAGGGTGTATAGATAGCAATACAGCTGAATTCCTTTTTGTGGATAATCCGAAGACACCACTGTTCCATCATTTCCCCAAGACTCACAAATCCCTTATAGATATAAAAGGTCGTCCCATTGTCAGTGGAGTTGAGTCACTCTTGGGAAACCTCTCTCAATGGCTGGATAACATACTCCAGCCTATTGTTATGTCTCTCTTATCATATGTTCGTGATACTAAGCATATCCTAAATATACTTGAGCATATTAATTGGACTGAGTCTAGTATGTGGATGACAATTGATATTGTCTCTTTATATTCTAGCATCCCCCACCAGAAGGGAGTGGAAGCTGTCACTTTTTTTCTGGATAATTTCACTGATTATGATCATTGCCTAAAGAATTTTATTCTTAAGGTACTCACATTCCTATTAACACACAATTTTTTCAAATTTGAAGACACTTATTATCTCCAGAGATGTGGTACCGCCATGGGGGCTAAATTTGCCCCCTCCTATGCAAATTTATTTCTAGGATGGTGGGAATTTTACCACATCTTTGGAGATAATAATATTTACAGATCTCATATATCTCTATACCAGAGGTATATAGATGATCTTATCTTCATCTGGACAGGAAGTGAGGAAACTATTCCCCCGTTTCTGGAATACCTACATTGCAATGATCTCAACCTGAAATTTACCTGTGAATTTAATCCACATACAATAAACTATCTTGACATTACACTGCGGGGTAACCCTGATGGTAAGATTGAATCTACCGTTTACAGGAAGCCCATTTCAGGCAATTCACTCCTTCAAGGCACTAGTTGCCATCCCAAGCATGTTCCATATGCTATTGCCAAGGGAGAATACACTAGGCTGAGGAGGAATTGCACTAGTTTCCAACAATTTCAACAAGAATCAGTTGATCTAGAAAGGAGACTCCTAGAAAGGAAGTACCCCAAAGCAATAGTTAAAAGGGCTAAAGCTGCTGTCAGTACCATAGAGAGAAGGGATCTGTTAAATATGAAATCTTCAAAAAATGATGATTTCAAAGGTTTGACTTTTGTTACCAATCATAGTATACAGTATCAAGATATCTGTAAGATAGTTCGTAGACACTTCCCTCTCCTCTCAGCTGATGATAAGCTAGTCAATACTGTTAAGAATGGGCTCAGATGCTCCTATAGGAGAAGCCCAACATTGGGTAATCTTTTGGCCCCTACGTTATTGAAAAGCAAAACTGAGAGTCAATCATCTTGGCTAAGGCATACTGGCATGTTCAAATGTGGTCGGCGTAAGTGTAAACCTTGTGAGTACGTTCATGTGACACGGAATTTTTCTAGTATGGTCACCAACAAGAGGTATGACATTGGTACCTGTATGAATTGTACCACAGAATATGCCATTTACCTTATTGAATGCTCTCACTGTAAATTACAGTATGTAGGTCTCACCTCACGGGACCTAAATACCCGCATACGGGAACACCTGTCGTCATTTAAAATCAACAAAGCCAGTACTCCAATAGTACAACACTTTGGCTCTTTTCATAATAACGATTTAAGATATTTCTCATGGTGTGCTATAGAAAAGATCCTTAGGCCCCCTAGGGGTGGTGATATAGATACAATATTGGCAAGAAGGGAAGCATATTGGATATTTACCCTTGAAAGCAGACTACCCAAAGGTCTGAATTCCAGATTTGATATTATTAATCACTGGGAATAATATTGTGCTAATATTTGCTCTGTACACCAATGATTGTATTTATTATCTAATAGCTCACATGACAGTATCTATATATTAAGCACATGGAGCCCTTCTGACACTTATATACCCTTTTTGTATACGACGGTATACATTTTTTGCTCATTTTATCTGTATTATGATCATCTATTCCTCCTATGATGAAATCCCTTTACATATTCATGTGATTCATTTACATCATACTAATTTGCCCATTATGCTCTTTCTCAATCTTATTATTTATTTATTTATTTTACTACTATATTAATACATTTTTTCAAATAATGCTGTAGCTATGACATCTCCCCTGTGCTACATCTTAAATATTATTGACACTTTCGCATTAGGATTGTGACTGTCATTTAGTTCTATTCATATGCATTTATATTTACTATGATTTTTTGTTGTATATAGCAGATATGCTGGCCACTGAGATAATGAAGTGTTAATTAGGATTACTGCTGTATATGTTATTTACTGTCCTATTGGCTAGAGTCTATGGGGGTAGTTCCTGTTTTAACCTATTATATTAGCCCATGGGGTTTTTAAACAGGTGTGTGGGGTAGCATGTCAGGCTGTGACTACGGAATCTCTTTCCGAAACGCGTATGCCTGTGTGCTGCGCCCACGTCTGACTCTTAGTACATTTGCTGTGTTGTCTCTTCTTTTTAACATTGCCTAATAAAGTTTACAAGATTTTACCTACAAGAAAGATGGATGTCGGTGTCTCCTTTTGAATTTGAAGGCCAAATGAGGCCAGGCCTGAAGTGCATTGAATATCGCCCTCAACTCTAGAATGTTGATAGGAAGGAGAGATTCTGCTTGAGTCCTTACTCCCTGAGCCCTTAAAGAGCCCTTAACAGGCTGGCATCCGTTGTCACAATCACCCATGCCGGTCTGCGAAAGCATGTCCCCTGGGATAGACGATCCAGCGACAACCACCATAGAAGACAGTCCCTTGTCTCCTGATCCAGGATTATTCGAGGAGATAAATCTGTATAATCCCCATTCCATTGCCTGAGCATGTTTAGCTGCAGAGGCCTGAGATGAAAATGTGCAAATGGTACGATATCCATTGCTGCCACCAGCAATCAGATTACCTCCATGCGCAGAGCCACTGACGGCCGAGGATTGGCCTGAAGGGCTCGACATGTATTCAGAATTTTTCATTTTCTGACCTCCGTCAGAAAAATGTTCATTGACAAGGAATTAACGAACTCCTTCCCAGATTTACCTTCCACCCGTGAGTTCTCAGGAAGGCTAGAACCACCTCGGGTATGAGACCTTGCTAGTTGATAAGATGATGCCTGGATCAGAATATCGTCCAGGTAAGGCTGTTCCAGTATTGTACCTAGGTAGTTAATTTTGTTGTTGGAGGTCAATCCTCATATGCAGATAGCGTATAATCCGTGAGCCTATTTTTAGTGTACGCCATATTGAAATAGCTTTACTCTTTAGCTCCGTTTATACATTTATTCGGTAACGTTACTATATTATTATCTCTACATAGCCATCTGCTAACTTTAAGCCATATTGGTTTACAACAGTTTTTGTTGGAACACAATCATTTATTGGCATATGGTATGCTGGTACTCTCCTCAGTTTTTAATCTAAGTTTTATGCATTCACTACACTGTTAGACCACCTATTATTTATATATATTCAATAAATGTTAAGTTTTAATTTGTGTACCCCCTTGGCAACCTTCCTGCCTAATGTATTCTATTACAACAGTTATAGGAGTACTTTTCGTTTGAGTGCTCTATGTCCACCCTTTTCTCTACATTTATTTAAATTCACTGTGTGGAATATAGCAGTGTTCTGAGCTTCCATTTCTAATAGGAACTCAAAAGCTCACAATTTCAGAATGGAATTACAGGAAAAAAGGACAAAATAAATAATTAAAGTATATTGCAGAGTTTATATTCAAAGTACAAATAGTTACCTGTAACATTACAATGTCTTTGTCAAACATTTCTCTTCTGCACTTCACATTGTGATAGTAATAAATCTAAGGGGGGAAAAAAACATGTTTAAAAATAACAATATTTTGTAATAACCTGCAAGTACACATAAAAATAGATCCTAAAACAAAAACTGTTTGGACTGAATACAATTCACTTTGCTTTTACATATTCCAGAGCCACTTTTTACTGCTAAATAGTTATCCTAGCTGCTCAAATGTAACGTGTCAGGCCTAGGCTGTAAATCTCTTTTTAGTTTCACACTCTTCAACAAATGTACCGTTTCATAATTGTGACATATTGAGCCCTTTATCATTATGTTCGAAATAAAATAAAAATAAATAAATAAATAAAAAGATATTCTAAAGGCCAAAACGCACTTCAATACTGGGTTCTGTAACAAAGTCATCTTACAGGACAGTAAACGTAGCAAATAAATGCATATACCGATTAGGTATTTTGACTTATTTTGCATATTATGAGTAAGTGGCTAAAACATCCCTCAGTTTCACAAAATGGCCAATTAGGGCCAATACAGAAGTACTATGTGCATCAAAAGTAACTGTGTATACAAGCTACACATTATAAGTCAGGAAACAGAGCAAGAACAATGCATACAAACATGTTTAAGCTACAGGATAAAAATGTGAAGGCATGTCAAAAACATTATTTTTTATAATCATATTGCCTATAATTGGGTTTATGTACAGAAAATAGGCAAACTTAAGATTGTAAAAAAAAACAGAATTTATGCTTACCTGATAAATTACTTTCTCCAACGGTGTGTCCGGTCCACGGCGTCATCCTTACTTGTGGGATATTCTCTTCCCCAACAGGAAATGGCAAAGAGTCCCAGCAAAGCTGGTCACATGATCCCTCCTAGGCTCCGCCCACCCCAGTCATTCGACCGACGGACAGGAGGAAATATATATAGGAGAAACCATATGATACCGTGGTGACTGTAGTTAGATAACATAATTCATCAGACCTGATTAAAAAACCAGGGCGGGCCGTGGACCGGACACACCGTTGGAGAAAGTAATTTATCAGGTAAGCATAAATTCTGTTTTCTCCAACATTGGTGTGTCCGGTCCACGGCGTCATCCTTACTTGTGGGAACCAATACCAAAGCTTTAGGACACGGATGAAGGGAGGGAGCAAATCAGGTCACCTAAATGGAAGGCACCACGGCTTGCAAAACCTTTCTCCCAAAAATAGCCTCCGAAGAAGCAAAAGTATCAAATTTGTAAAATTTGGCAAAAGTGTGCAGTGAAGACCAAGTCGCTGCCTTACATATCTGGTCAACAGAAGCCTCGTTCTTGAAGGCCCATGTGGAAGCCACAGCCCTAGTGGAGTGAGCTGTGATTCTTTCAGGAGGTTGCCGTCCGGCAGTCTCATAAGCCAATCGGATAATGCTTTTAAGCCAAAAGGAAAGAGAGGTAGAAGTCGCTTTTTGACCTCTCCTTTTACCAGAATAAACAACAAACAAGGAAGATGTTTGTCTGAAATCTTTAGTAGCCTCTAAATAGAATTTTAGAGCACGGACTACGTCCAAATTGTGTAACAAACGTTCCTTCTTTGAAACTGGATTTGGACACAAAGAAGGTACAACTATCTCCTGGTTAATATTTTTGTTGGAAACAACTTTCGGAAGAAAACCAGGCTTAGTACGCAAAACCACCTTATCTGCATGGAACACCAGATAGGGCGGAGAACACTGCAGAGCAGATAACTCTGAAACTCTTCTAGCAGAAGAAATTGCAACCAAAAACAAAACTTTCCAAGATAATAACTTAATATCTACGGAATGTAAGGGTTCAAACGGAACCCCTTGAAGAACTGAAAGAACTAGATTTAGACTCCAGGGAGGAGTCAAAGGTCTGTAAACAGGCTTGATCCTAACCAGAGCCTGAACAAATGCTTGAACATCTGGCACAGCTGCCAGTCTTTTGTGAAGTAAAACAGATAAAGCAGAGATCTGTCCCTTCAGAGAACTTGCAGATAATCCTTTCTCCAAACCTTCTTGTAGAAAGGATAGAATCTTAGGAATTTTTATCTTGTTCCATGGGAATCCTTTAGATTCACACCAACAGATATATTTTTTCCATATTTTATGGTAAATTTTTCTAGTTACAGGCTTTCTAGCATGAATCAGAGTATCTATTACAGAATCTGAAAACCCACGCTTTGATAAAATCAAGCGTTCAATCTCCAAGCCGTCAGTTGGAGGGAAACCAGATTCGGATGTTCGAATGGACACTGAACAAGAAGGTCCTGTCTCAAAGGTAGCTTCCATGGTGGAGCCGATGACATATTCACCAGGTCTGCATACCAAGTCCTGCATGGCCACGCAGGAGCTATCAAGATCACAGAGGCCCTCTCCTGATTGATCCTGGCTACCAGCCTGGGGATGAGAGGAAACGGTGGGAATACATAAGCTAGGTTGAAGGTCCAAGGTGCTACTAGTGCATCTACTAGGGTCGCCTTGGGATCCCTGGATCTGGACCCGTAGCAAGGAACCTTGAAGTTCTGACGAGACGCCATCAGATCCATGTCTGGAATGCCCCATAATTGAGTTATTTGGGCAAAGATTTCCGGATGGAGTTCCCACTCCCCCGGATGGAATGTCTGACGACTCAGAAAATCCGCTTCCCAATTTTCCACTCCTGGGATGTGGATCGCTGACAAGTGGCAGGAGTGATCCTCTGCCCATTGAATTATCTTGGTCACTTCTTTCATCACCAGGGAAGTCCTTGTTCCCCCCTGATGATTGATATATGCAACGGTCGTCATGTTGTCTGACTGAAACCTTATGAATTTGGCCTTTGCTAGTTGAGACCAAGCTCTGAGAGCATTGAATATCGCTCTCAGTTCCAGAATGTTTATCGGGAGGAGAGACTCTTCCCGAGACCATAGACCCTGAGCTTTCAGGGATTCCCAGACCGCGCCCCAGCCCACTAGGCTGGCGTCGGTCGTGACAATGACCCACTCTGGTCTGCGGAAGCTCATTCCCTGTGACAGATTGTCCAGGGTCAGCCACCAACGGAGTGAATCTCTGGTCTTTTGATCTACTTGAATCGTCGGAGACAAGTCTGTATAATCCCCATTCCACTGTCTGAGCATGCACAGTTGTAATGGTCTTAGATGAATTCGTGCAAAAGGAACTATGTCCATTGTTGCAACCATCAATCCTATTACTTCCATGCACTGCGCTATGGAAGGACGAGGAACAGAATGAAGTACTTGACAAGAGCTTAGAAGTTTTGATTTTCTGACCTCTGTCAGAAAAATCCTCATTTCTAAGGAATCTATTATTGTTCCCAAGAAGGGAACTCTTGTTGACGGGGACAGAGAACTTTTTTCTTTGTTCACCTTCCATCCGTGAGATCTGAGAAAGGCTAGGACGATGTCCGTATGAGCCTTTGCTTTTGACAGGGACGACGCTTGAATCAGGATGTCGTCCAAGTAAGGTACTACTGCAATGCCCCTTGGTCTTAGAACCGCTAGAAGGGACCCTAGTACCTTTGTGAAAATCCTTGGAGCAGTGGCTAATCCAAATGGAAGTGCCATAAACTGGTAATGCTTGTCCAGAAAAGCGAACCTTAGGAACTGATGATGTTCCTTGTGGATAGGAATATGTAGGTACGCATCCTTTAAATCCACGGTAGTCATAAATTGATTTTCCTGGATAGTAGGTAGGATCGTTCGAATAGTTTCCATTTTGAACGATGGTACCCTGAGAAATTTGTTTAGGATCTTTAGATCCAAAATTGGTCTGAATGTTCCCTCTTTTTTGGGAACTATGAACAGATTGGAATAAAATCCCATTCCTTGTTCTCTTATTGGAACTGGATGTATCACTCCCATCTTTAACAGGTCTTCTACACAATGTAAGAATGCCTGTCTCTTTATTTAGTTTGAAGATAATTGAGACCTGTGGAACCTTCCCCTTGGGGGTAGTTTCTTGAATTCCAGGAGATAACCTTGAGAAACTATTTCTAGCGCCCAAGGATCCTGAACATCTCTTGCCCAAGCCTGAGCAAAGAGAGAAAGTCTGCCCCCCACTAGATCCGGTCCCGGATCGGGGGCTATCCCTTCATGCTGTTTTGGTAGCAGTGGTAGGCTTCTTGGCCTGCTTACCCTTGTTCCAGCCTTGCATTGGTTTCCAGGCTGGTTTGGGTTGTGAAGTATTACCCTCTTGCTTAGAGGATACAGAATTAGAGACTGGTCCGTTTCTGCGAAAGGGACGAAAATTAGGCTTATTATTAGCCTTAAAAGACCTATCCTGTGGGAGGGCGTGGCCCTTTCCCCCAGTGATGTCTGAAATAATCTCTTTCAAATCAGGTCCAAATAATGTTTTACCTTTGAAAGGAATGTTAAGCAATTTTGTCTTGGAAGACACATCCGCTGACCAAGACTTTAGCCAAAGCACTCTGCGCGCCACGACAGCAAACCCTGAATTTTTCGCCGCTAATCTAGCTAATTGCAAAGCGGCATCTAAAACAAAAGAGTTAGCCAATTTAAGTGCTTGAACTCTGTCCATAACCTCCTCATACGAAGATTCTTTACTGAGCGATTTTTCTAGTTCCTCGAACCAGAAACACGCTGCCGTAGTGACAGGAACAATGCATGAAATTGGTTGTAGAAGGTAACCTTGCTGTACAAAAATCTTTTTAAGCAAACCCTCTAATTTCTTATCCATAGGATCTTTGAAAGCACAACTATCTTCGATAGGAATAGTAGTGCGTTTGTTTAGAGTAGAAACCGCCCCCTCGACCTTGGGGACTGTCTGCCATAAGTCCTTTCTGGGATCGACTATAGGAAATAATTTCTTAAATATAGGGGGGGGGGGACAAAAGGTATGCCGGGCCTTTCCCACTCTTTATTTACTATGTCCGCCACCCGCTTGGGTATAGGAAAAGCGTCGGGGGGCACCGGAACCTCTAGGAACTTGTCCATCTTACATAATTTCTCTGGAATGACCAAATTGTCACAATCATCCAGAGTAGATAACACCTCCTTAAGCAGTGCGCGGAGATGTTCTAATTTAAATGTCACAACATCAGGTTCAGCTTGATGAGAAATTTTTCCTGAATCTGAAATTTCTCCATCAGACAAAACCTCCCTCATGGCCCCTTGAGATTGGTGTGAGGGTATGTCAGAACAGTTATCATCAGCGTCCTCTTGCTCTTCAGTGTTTAAAACAGAGCAATCACGCTTTCTCTGATAAGTAGGCATTTTGGATAAAAGATTTGCTATGGAGTTATCCATTACAGCCGTTAATTGTTGCATGGTAATAAGTATTGGCGCACTAGATGTACTAGGGGCCTCCTGTGTGGGCATAACTGGTGTAGACACAGTAGGGGATGATGTAGTATCATGTTTACTCCCCTCATTTGAGGAATCATCTTGGGCAATATCATTATCTGTTGCATTACTGTCCTTACTTTGTTTGGACACTATGGCACAATTATCACATAAATTTAAATGGGGAGACACATTGGCTTTCATACATATAGAACATAGCTTATCTGATGGTACAGACATGTTAAACAGGCTTAAACTTGTCAACAAAGCACAAAAAACGTTTTAAAATAAAACCGTTACTGTCACTTTAAATTTCAAACTGAAAACACTTTATTACTGAATATGTGAAAAAGTATGAAGGATTTGTTCAAAATTCACCAAAATTTCACCACAGTGTCTTAAAGCATTAAAAGTATTGCACACCAAATTTCAGAGCTTTAACCCTTAAATTAACGGAACCGGAGCCGTTTTTACATTTAACCCCTATACAGTCCCAGAATGAGGCTCTGTCTATAACTAGAAAGGCCCCCATCTGAAAAAGGTGTCCAACACAGTGCCTGCCGTTTTTCTAAACGTTCCCCAAGATTATAATACCAATAATTAGTTAGAATCTGCATAATATGCCTAGTAAAGCAATTGTTTTAGCCCAGAAAAATGTCTACCAGTTTTTAAGCCCTTTTTGAAGCCCTTTATTCTTTTATGTTTAACTAAGAAAATGGCTTACCGGTCCCCATGAGGGGAAATGACAGCCTTCCAGCATTACATGGTCTTGTTAGAAATATGGCTAGTCATACCTTAAGCAGAAAAGACTGCTAACTGTTTCCCCCAACTGAAGTTACTTCATCTCAACAGTCCTGTGTGGAAACAGCAATCGATTTTAGTTACTGTCTGCTAAAAATCATCTTCCTCTTACAAACAGAAATCTTCATCCTTTTCTGTTTCAGAGTAAATAGTACATACCAGCACTATTTTAAAATAACAAACACTTGATAGAAGAATAAAACTACATTTAAACACCAAAAAACTCTTAACCATCTCCGTGGAGATGTTGCCTGTGCAACGGCAAAGAGAATGACTGGGGTGGGCGGAGCCTAGGAGGGATCATGTGACCAGCTTTGCTGGGACTCTTTGCCATTTCCTGTTGGGGAAGAGAATATCCCACAAGTAAGGATGACGCCGTGGACCGGACACACCAATGTTGGAGAAATATATATAAAATAAGCTTTGCACTGTTACTTCTGAGTAATGATTGACATCAGATTTTTAGGTACAGAACAGTCAAAAATGTACCTGTTTATATTTGAGCACTTCATTTTTTGTTGATTTACCACCTGCACGTGTTTAATTGCAGCTTAATGATTGAACAGACAGACATAATTAATGTCAAATGTGCTCTTATGCTGTCTCAAAATGGATATGGGAGCACTATACAATTGGTTGTAGTGGAACGTACTTTGTCTTTTTCTACAAAAGACTGCAAGATTATGACAGATTATGTCAGAAAGAGGGACACAAGTGTGTTGTCTATGGTCAATAACTGTAATATCACACTTTATTCTAAATGTGTTTGGGTCTAATGACAGATTAATAATGTTTTTGTTTTCTTTTGTCTGAAAATGTTTTCTTTAATTAGCTAATGTTGACTTTCTTTAGACTTAGTAAACTCAATTCAATACGTAGAACATTATTATAATTTTTTTTTAATTCTTTTTATTTATCGCAAACAATGTGTACAAAAATAAATAAAGATGTCATACAGAACAACAAAAAATAGAAACATAAATCATACACATAATCCACATTATAGGAACACAGTTGACAGTCATCATCAAGTGGAGAACATATGGCACAACAATGACATTACCAAGAACTGGATGTCCCTCCAAAATTAATGAATAGACAAGAAGAACTGGTCTGTGAGGCTTCCAAGAGGTCTATAGCAACATTAAAAGAGCTGCAGGAATATCTGGCAAGTACTGGCTGTGTAGTACATGTGACAACAATCTCCCGTATTCTTCAGATGTTTGGGCTTTGGGGTAGACGGCAAGACGGAAGCCTTTTCTTACGAAGAAAAACATCCAAGCCCAGCTTATTTTTTTATTTTTACTTCCCTTCACCTAAAAGATTTCAGTTTGTTTTTCAATTGAGTTGCCTAGTTTAAAGGTCACATTAAAGGTGGAAAAATTTCTGAATGATTTATCTTGGCCTCGTTTTTTTACATCACAGAAACCTGCCATTTTAACAGGGGTGTGTAGACTTTTTATATCCACTGTATGTATATATATATATATATATATATATACAGTGGGACCTCGGTTTACGAATTTAATTCGTTCTCCGGGACGTTTCGTATTGCGAAAAATTCGTAAACCGAAACACGGTTTCCCATAGGAATGCATTGAAAACCAATTAATGCGTTCCGGAGGTGAGAGAAAAAGTCAAATAAAGTCTACAAAAGCTGCTGCAAATGGCTCCAATGGCTCCAAAAGGCTCCACAACTTGCTGCAAATGGCTCCAAAGGGCTCAACAACTTGCTGCAAATGGCTCCAAAGGGCTCAACAACTTGCTGCAAATGGCTCCAAAACCTCTCCAACTGCTACCCACACTTCAGTATGCAGGGGCAAACCGGGACACTTGTTTCGTATTGCGAAAAAAAATCGTAAACCGAGGGGCAAACCGGAACATTTGTTTCGTATTGCGAAAAAAATTCGTAAACCGAGACAATTTTTTTCAAGATTTTGAATTCGTAAACCGAAATTTCGTATACCGAGTCGTTTGTAAACCGAGGTCCCACTATATATATATATATATATATATATATATATATATATATATATATATATATATATATATATATATATATATATTTATTTATTTATATTACATTATACAGATTTTTACCTTTTAAAAAAAATCATGTTAGTAATCCACGGGATTCAAAATTGTGAGTTTAGTGGTCCCTGAAGTCAGAAAGGTAATAGGGTTAAATTAGAAAGTTGCTTAAAATTGCATGCTCTATCTGATAGAGCATGCAATTTTAAGCAACTTTCTAATTTAACCCTATTATTCATTTTTCTTTGTTCTCTTGGTATCTTTATTGGAAAAGGCTGCAATGTAAGCATAGGAGCCGGCCCATTTTTGGTTCAGCAACTGGGTAGCGCTTGCTGATTGGTGTCTAAATGAATCCAACTGCCAGGATTTATATATTTATGAGTTTCCAATTCCATTGATCTTCATTTTTTATTAAATAAAAACAAAATATATCTGCCTCAGTCTAAATAGGAATATTTTTTTTAAGTACTTTAGATAGCCAGAACTCAATCTTCCACCAAAACTGATTCATTTTTGGACAAAACTAAATAAGATGCAAAAAGTCAGCAGCATACAGACTACATTTCTGACATCTGCTAAACTGTTTATTTTCTTACAAAGCTTCTTTCTTAGGGGTAGTAATAGGTCCAATAAAGAATTCTCAATGTGACTCTCTCCAGGAAGAAGATAATGTTGCCTTTTCAACTCTTTTTTTTTGTTTGTTTTATTAATAAAAACCATACACGTCAATAAGTAGACTCTAAGGGGACAATTTATAAATGTCTGCCCGACATAATATGCTGTAGCGTATCATGTCCGACAGACATTGCTGAATGCCGACAGCATACGCTGTCAGCATTTATTATTGCACAAGCAGTTAACCAGAACTGCTTGTTCAATGCCGCCCACTGCAGATTCGCGGCCAATCGGCCGCTAGCAGGGGGTGTCAATCAGCCCGATCGTATAGGATTGTGCGGATTGAAGACCACAGCCTCAGAGGCAGCAGATCAGTTATGGAGCAGCAGTATTTAGACCACTGCTTCATAACGGCTGTTTCTGGCTCGCACGGAACAAAGGCATCAAGCTCCATTCGGAGCTTGATAAGTCGACCCCTAAGAGTCTTATTCGGTAGACAACAGTAGCCATTACTGCATGGCAATTATTATTCAACTGAATAAACATTACCTTGTGTTGTGAACGAGGCTCTAAAACTGAAAGGGCACCTCTACCAAGGACACTGAAATACAGGTCATGGCTCAGGCATGGCTGTCACAAAGGTAGGCCAGCTCGATATCGGCCTAAAAACCTGTTTAAACCGAGAGGGTTGTATTGTCCTCGATTACAGAGCCCATCACCACCGTAGGCCTCCAAAAGCAACCTCACATGGAACGTGAAACTAGGAAATGTGAGCCGTTTGCAGAGCCAGTTATTTAACCAGTGCAGAGCTTTGCATTAGCTCGTTTTTTTTTTTGTTTTTTTTTTAACTAGACAGAAGCCATTAATAAATGTGCATTTCAAGAACCTTGATCCCACACAAAATGAGAGAGTAAGAGAATACAATTTATATGTGTAAAAAAGGAAGGAGAAGTAAAGGTGCAAGGTACAAAAGTCTCTTACATCTGTATCCCCTCCAGCCCATCAGTATGGACTTATTTAAGCATTTGAAAGGTCATGCCACCACCTGACCCCTTTTGAAAACCTAAATTCAATAGGTTTGCCTTCTGCACAAAATATTTATTATAGAAAGCATAGAATTTCAAGAACATGTAAGTTTAAAGGTGGCTCAAGCAGCAGAAGCAAATCCATAGATGGTTGATATTGTTAAAAATTATCCAACTGCCTTACAAACAGTACTGTTAATATTAAAATGGGTTTTAAGAGGGAGTTACTGTCAGGTGTGTATAGAATGTTTTCAGTAACATTCCTTTATATGGAATAGCAGATGGAAGGAAAAAGTAAAGGTCGAATAAAGCTCCCTGAATAACAAAAAGTTTAAGACTTAAGGCCGCAAAAAATAGAGCAACATCAGGTCTGGTAGGGTAGTGAGAATTATGGAGATAATAGAGAATATAGTACAAAAAAAAACATGAATCTGTGGAACTGGTGAAATGAAAAATATCAACAACTAGTTCAGTTGCTGTTAATCCAGTGAGCACTTTGAATTGTATGACAGCTACAAGAAAAATGGGAAGATGAAGGGAAACGGAGGATATTTATTAACCCAAAAATAAACAGAGTAAAGTGAGGTAATGAAGATCCAACAATAGCATGACGAAGGAACTGTAAACTCTGCACGCAATGTCTTCCCTTCTGGAAAATAGCAAGCAGTAGGACGACGAGACACAGGACCTTGCATATTTCTTTTTAAATCAGGAGCTCAGGCAGTCTCTTAAAAGAGATATGGAGGCTGTTTGTTTGACGGTGTAATAAATGAGCAAAACTAAAAGGAAAATGAAGGAATGAGGGCAGAAAGGTAGGCCAGTGGATGGCAGGTTTTGCACTCAGAGCTGCTCAGTTCTATTTCAAGCAGCATTCAAAGTAGGTGGATCCTATGTAGCCACCGCGCATAGATCGCTGTACATTCTTTTCAAAAAGGCGTCTGTTGTTCAGAAGAACTTCAGCAGCTTCTTTATTTAATGGGTCTTCAGGGTTTGGCTTCAAGAAAAGATACTGCAGGCCATAAATTGAGTTTATTGTGAGTACAGGCTTCCAGTCCTCTCTTAGAATATTTAGGCAGACATTGCCTTCTAGGTCTATATTTGGATTATATACTATAGTTTCACACTTCACTTTTGGTAGGTCATGAGGATAACCTTGTTCCACCTTAAAACTGAAAACAAAACCTTTGTAGAAACCCTCATCAGGGCAGATAACTAATTTGAAATTAAAAGGACACTGAACCCAAATTTTTTCTTTCTTGATTCAGATGGCGCATGCAATTTTAAGCAACTTTCTAATTTACTCCTATTATCAATTTTTCTTCATTCTCTTGCTATCTTTATTTGAAAAAGGCATCTAAGCTTTTTTTGGTTTAGTACTCTGGAAAGCACTTTTTTATTGGTGGATGAATTTATCCACCAATCAGCATGGACAACCCAGGTTGTTCACCAAAAATGAGCCAGCATCTAAACTTACATTCCTGCATTTCAAATAAAGATACCAAGAGAATGAAGAAAATTTGATAATAGGAGTAAATTAGAAAGTTTCTTAAAATGTCATGCTCTATCTGAATCAGGAAAAAAAACATTTGGGTTCAGTGTCCCTTTAAGGAGATCGTCGTGGACTGAAAATTCTATTTCACACGTCTTCGGCAAATTCAGCTCATTAATATCTTTCTGAACACGGAGCTGAGCGTCTGACGCCTTTTTACTGCTCCTCGTGGTGCCTCCAGCAGATTCCTCATCTTTCTTCTGCTGCTTCAGCGAGAAGAGTTTGATCATCTTGCTGGATTCCCCCTGCAGACCCGCACCTCCCTCAACCTCCTCCTGCACTCCCTGTGTCCGGCAGCGGGGGAAGCTCCCGGCCTCCCTCCGCCCCCTTTTTTGTTACACGTACAGGCCGGGTAAAAGAGCGGGCTGAAGGGGTCTCTCATGCTTGCTGTGCCCACAGGGCCTTTTGCTGTCACTACTGGGAGTGCAAGCGTTTCGCGCATCGTTAAATAGAAGCCGGATATTGTGAATAGAGAAGAGGTTTCTTACGCTGCTTCCTCTTCCCTGAGCCCGGTAGTGATCAGAAACACTAAGCTCTGCAGGCGCCCCTAGCCTTTTCAACTCTTATGAGGGAGTTTCTTGTCTCTTCTATACTACCACCCACAGTAATTCTTACTTGTTCACTAAAGATTCTAAATTAGATAACCCTTATAAAGAGGTTAAAGTTTTATACCACGGGGAGAGAGAGTAAATTCCTTCCTTAAAGGGAAAGTTAACACCAAAATTCTTATTGTTTAAAAAGATAGATAATGATTTTACTACCCATTCGGCAGCTTTACACAACCAATATAGTTATATTAATATATAAACCTCTAAATGTCTGCCTGTTTCTAAGCCCCTATAGACAGTCTCTTAATCACATGCTTTTTTATTTGCTTTTCACAACAAGACACTGCTAATTCATATGTGCCATATAGATAACATTGTGTTCACTCCAGTAAAGTTGTGCAGGACAGAGCACAAATTGGATAAAATGCAAGTCAATAGATAATAAATAAATAGCCATGTGATAAGGGGGCTGTCAGAAAAGGCTTAGACAAGGCAATCACAAAGGTAAAAAGTATAGTAATATAACCATGTTGGCTGTGCAAAACTGGGGAATGGGTAATAAAGTGATTATCTTTAAACAATAACAATTTTGGAATAGACTGTCCCTTTAAACATAGTAATCAATGGTTCTATTTTATCCCAATTCCAGACATAACCTGCATCTTGTATGAGGTTGTATATATAACGTCTTACATGAAGATATAAAAAAAAAAATCTTTATTCAATTGTCCAAATTCTTGTTTTAGGTTATAATAAGATTTAATATTTTCTACATCTAAAAAAATGACTGATCTTCTATAGCCCCTTGTCTTGCCATTTTTTAAAAATATACCAACATCATCAATCCCCTCAGAAAAATCCAGGTTTCCTCTTAATGTTAGAAAATTGGATATCCCACTTCTTACTTCCAATTTGTTGCATATTTTCTTCCGTGCCGAAAAAACAAGAAACCAAATAGCGTTTAGCCTCATAACCTTAACCAGTAATCTGTTTATATTCATATGTATAAGTGCTATTAGAGAGTATGGATACAATGCGCTTTTTTTTTTTTTACCATTGATACGGGTGTAAAATAGGATGTATTATTTAACCATTCAATAACTAACTTTCCAAGACTGATCAGGTTATAAGTTTCTATATATGGTAAAGCAAAACAAGCAAACTCTTTTGTAAGACATAGTTTTTTTAAATGTTATTCTTGTCTTTTTCCTAAACCACAGAAATGTACTTATTGCAGAATTAAAGTTCTCTATGGGGTAGATTTATCATACCCTGGGCGGACATTATTCGCTATAGCGAATCATGTATGCCCTGCATCGCTAAATGCTGGTGAACTGCTTGTGCAATGCTGCCCCCGCAGATTCGAGGCCAATCGGCTGCTAGCAGAGGGTGTCAATCAACCCGATCATATGCGATCGGGTGGATTGATTGATATCCACAGCCTCAGAGGCAGCAAACGAGTGGACCGCTGCTTAACTCCTCTTTCCGGATAGCCTAAAGGTTTGTGCGGAAACAGGTGCATTAGGCACCATTCGGGGCATGTTAAATCAGCCCCTATATCTTTTCTTTTTAAGAGGAGTAGAATATTTTGTATGACATAGGATTTTTGGTAGAAATATCATCTTAACCAAACCAATTCTACCGGATAATGAGATGGGAAACTTCATCCAATTTCTAAGGTCTTGTTTTAGTTTAAAGGGACAGTCAAGTCCAAAACAAACTTTCATGATTCAGATAGGGCATGTACTTTTAAACAACTTTCCAATTTACTTTTATCACCAATTTTGCTTTGTTCTCTTGGTATTCTTAGTTGAAAGCTAAACCTAGGAAGTTCATATGCTAATTTCTTAGACCTTGAAGGCCGCCTCTAATCTAAATGCATTTTGATAGTTTTTCACCACTAGAGGGCATTAGTTCATGTGTTTCATATAGATAACATTGAGACCATGCACGTGAATTTACCATGGAGACAGCTCTGATTGGCTAAACCAAGTCTGTCAAAAGAATTGAAATAAGGGGGCAGTCTACTGAGGCTTAGATACAAGGTAATTACAGCGGTAAAACATTTATAATTATAACTGTGTTGGTTATGCAAAACTGGGGAATTGGTAATTAAGGGATTATCTATCTTTTTAAACAACAAAAATTCTGGTGTTGACTGTCCCTTTAAGAAGTGAGCAATTTGCCTGTCTTATTCCCATATCTATAAAATCTAGCCCTATCTCTAATCTCTTTCTGTGTTGCTGCCTGAATTAAGAAAGTATCCCTTTCATTCTTCGCCTCTATATATTTATCCCAATAATTTCTAATACAAACTTGCAAATATCTGTTGTAAGAGTTGACTAAATGATAAGTAACTTTTAATTTTGTTAATATAGGCAATAATTTCTCCTCTAAGTACAGATTTCAATGTTTCCCAGAATATTTCTGGCTTGGATATATAACCCATCTCTGTCTAGATAACACTGGAATTTAAATTGTCTAGCAAACGTTTTAGTCGCTCAGGGTAACTTCGATTGATATAGGTGCGTGATCGGGCAAGATATTATCTATAGAAGTTTTTACCCCTATTCCATGTAAATTTTCACTTACTAAAAAAAAACATATTGATTCTGGAATATAACTTATGAGTATTAGTAAAGTAAATTCTCTATCCTGTGGATGAGATAATCTCCAAGTATCCTTAAAGTGACAGTCTACAACTCTACACCAGAATTTTTATTGTTTAAAAAGCTAGATAATCCCTTTATTAACCCATTCCCCAGTTTTTCACAACCAACACAATTATATTTATATATATATTTTACCTCTGTCATTTCCTTGTATCTAAGCCTCTGCAGACTGCCCTCTTAACTCAGTGCTTTTGACGGACATGCAGTTTAGCCAATTAGCGCAGACTCCTAAATAACTCCACGGGAGTGAGCACAATGTTATCTATATGACGCATCTGAACTAGTACTGTCTAACTGTGAAAAACGTTCAAAATGCTCTGAGCTTCCGAATATCCAAGCTTACAATCTTATTGCCTTGGCAAGATTTGCCATAGATTGGATAACTGAGAAAGAACAAATTACTTCATTTATATGGGAATCCAAACTTGTGGCACCGTTCCATCTAAAGGCTTTACTACACTGCCCTCTAACAGCATTCCCCTCAAACATTTTTTATTCACGTATGTTTAAAAATGTTAAAGTTGCATGACAACTTCTGAGTGTTCTGAGTTAGGATATTCTCCGTATTTTTTTCCATTTTTGCCTATTTGCGGTAATCCCAATTTTAGTCCTGGGTCCTCAAATAGGATCTTTAAAGAATGGGCTTCAAAAGGTCTAAAATGGCTCAGTCAAATACTAGGGACAGATGGCTATTAAATAACTTACGTAGAACTGGCCAATAAATATGATCTCTCACCGCGTGAATTTTATGCTTATCTCCAAGTAAGACATTTTCTATTAGAGCTGCTTCAAAAATATGGTACAGACTGGTCACTGGGTGAATTACATAACAGAATATCTAGTTATCTATCTGGGTCATACGCAATCTCTCCTTTATAGTTATTACTAATCCAAAAATCATAAAGTGTACAGGTTGATGATATGGTGGCAAAATGGTCTAAAAATTTTCCAGATATTAACGATCAGATTATAATTGATAGCTTTAAGATAATCGCACAATCATGGGTGCCAACATCATGGAGGGAATCTCAGATAAAGATTAGCCTTATGAGTTATCTTACACCGGTAACTTTATCAAAATGGTATAAATCACCGGTTCCTTGCTCTAGATGTAAGTCAATGCAGGCAGATTTGTTACATTGTTTCTGGGAATGCCCAAATTTTCTTTCAGTTTTGGCAAAAAAAATTATATTGGATGAATTTTGTCTTACATTTAGATTATCATTTTAAACCAATTGAGATTTTTTTCCTGGTCCAATTTCATGGGATTCCTAAAAACTTTAAACTCATAAACACTATCATATTAATTGGTCATAATCTTATTTTTAAAATTTGGAAATCTTGGGCAGCACATAAAATCTCTCATTTCAAAAATGCTCTGATTACACAATATACGTTAGAACAATTCAATTTAGCATACCCTTATGAGTAGCATTTACCCCTTTTTTTCAGGAAATGGGAATCTTTTATCCTGTCCTTA
The DNA here is from genome assembly GCF_027579735.1 of Bombina bombina. Classification (NCBI taxonomy): domain Eukaryota; kingdom Metazoa; phylum Chordata; class Amphibia; order Anura; family Bombinatoridae; genus Bombina; species Bombina bombina. Next base: position 1,107,121,249 of record NC_069502.1, on the reverse strand, counting down.
CCCAAATTACTTATAAAAAACATAATTTATGCTTACCTGATAAATTTATTTCTCTTGTAGTGTAGTCAGTCCACGGGTCATCCATTACTTATGGAATATATCTCTTCCTAACAGGAAGCTGCAAGAGGATCACCCAAGCAGAGCTGCTATATAGCTCCTCCCCTCACATGTCATATTCAGTCATTCGACCAAAACCAGACGAGAAAGGAGAAACCATAGGGTGCAGTGGTGACTGGAGTTTAATTAAAATTTAGATCTGCCTTAAAGACAGGGCGGGCCGTGGACTGACTACACAACAAGAGAAATAAATTTATCAGGTAAGCATAAATTATGTTTTCTCTTGTTAAGTGTAGTCAGTCCACGGGTCATCCATTACTTATGGAATACCAATACCAAAGCTAAAGTACACGGATGAAGGGAGGGACAAGGCAGGAACCTTAAACAGAAGGAACCACTGCCTGAAGCACCTTTCTCCCAAAAATAGCCTCCGAAGAAGCAAAAGTGTCAAATTTGTAAAATTTTGAAAAAGTGTGAAGTGAAGACCAAGTTGCAGCCTTGCAAATCTGTTCAACAGAGGCCTCATTTTTAAAGGCCCAGGTGGAAGCCACAGCTCTAGTAGAATGAGCTGTAATCCTTTCAGGAGGCTGCTGTCCAGCAGTCTCATAGGCTAAACGTATTATGCTACGAAGCCAAAAAGAGAGAGAGGTAGCCGAAGCCTTTTGACCTCTTCTCTGTCCAGAGTAAACGACAAACAGGGAAGAAGTTTGACGAAAATCTTTAGTTGCCTGCAAATAGAACTTCAGGGCACGGACTACGTCCAGATTATGCAAAAGTCGTTCCTTCTTTGAAGAAGGGTTAGGACACAGTGATGGAACAACAATCTCTTGATTGATATTCCTGTTAGTAACTACCTTAGGTAAGAACCCAGGTTTAGTACGCAGAACTACCTTGTCTGAATGAAAAATCAGATAAGGAGAATCACAATGTAAGGCAGATAACTCAGAGACTCTTCGAGCCAAGGAAATAGCCATCAAAAACAAAACCTTCCAGGATAACAGCTTGATATCAATGGAATGAAGGGGTTCAAATGGAACGCCTTGAAGAACGTTAAGAACTAAGTTTAAGCTCCACGGCGGAGCAACAGTCTTAAACACAGGCTTAATCCTAGCTAAAGCCTGACAAAAACTTCTGCCAGACGTTTGTGTAGAAGAATAGACAGAGCAGAAATCTGTCCCTTTAACGAACTAGCAGATAAGCCCTTTTCTAAACCCTCTTGTAGAAAAGACAATATCCTAGGAATCCTAACCTTACTCCATGAGTAACTCTTGGATTCGCACCAATATAAATATTTACGCCATATCTTATGGTAAATTCTTCTGGTAACAGGCTTCCTAGCCTGTATTAAGGTATCAATAACCGACTCCGAGAAGCCACGCTTTGATAGAATCAAGCGTTCAATCTCCATGCAGTCAGCCTCAGAGAAATTAGATTTGGATAGTTGAAAGGACCCTGAATTAGAAGGTCCTGTCTCAGAGGCAGAGACCACGGTGGGCAGGACGACATGTCCACTAGTTCTGCATACCAGGTCCTGCGTGGCCACGCAGGCGCTATCAGAATCACCGAAGCTCTCTCCTGTTTGATCTTGGCAATCAAACGAGGAAGCATCGGAAATGGTGGAAACACATAAGCCATGTTGAAGACCCAAGGGGCTGTCAGAGCATCTATCAGCACCGCTCCTGGGTCCCTGGACCTGGATCCGTAACAAGGAAGCTTGGCGTTCTGGCGAGACGCCATGAGATCCAGATCTGGTTTGCCCCAACGATGAATCAGTTGAGCAAAGACCTCCGGATGAAGTTCCCACTCCCCCGGATGAAAAGTCTGGCGACTTAGAAAATCCGCCTCCCAGTTCTCCACGCCTGGGATGTAAATCGCTGACAGGTGGCAAGAGTGAGACTCTGCCCAGCGAATTATCTTTGAGACTTCCAACATCGCTAGGGAACTTCTGGTTCCCCCTTGATGGTTGATGTAAGCCACAGTCGTGATGTTGTCCGACTGAAATCTGATGAACCTCAGAGTTGCTAACTGAGGCCAAGCTAGGAGAGCATTGAATATTGCTCTTAATTCCAGAATATTTATTGGGAGGAGTTTCTCCTCCTGAGTCCATAGTCCCTGAGCCTTCAGGGAGTTCCAGACTGCGCCCCAGCCTAGAAGGCTGGCGTCTGTTGTAACAATCGTCCAATCTGGCGTCTGTTGTTACAATCGTCCAATCTGGCCTGCGAAAGGTCATCCCCTTGGACAGATGTGGCCGAGAAAGCCACCATAGAAGAGAATCTCTGGTCTCTTGATCCAGATTTAGCAGGGGGGACAAATCTGAGTAATCCCCATTCCACTGACTTAGCATGCACAATTGCAGCGGTCTGAGATGCAGGCGCGCAAATGGTACTATGTCCATTGCCGCTACCATTAAGCCGATTACTTCCATGCACTGAGCTACTGACGGGTGTGGAATGGAATGAAGGACACGGCAAGCATTTAGAAGTTTTGATAACCTGGACTCCGTCAGGTAAATTTTCATCTCTACAGAATCTATAAGAGTCCCTAGAAAGGGAACCCTTGTAAGTGGTAATAGAGAACTCTTTTCCACGTTCACCTTCCACCCATGCGACCTCAGAAATGCCAGAACTATCTCTGTATGAGACTTGGCAGTTTGAAAACTTGACGCTTGTATCAGAATGTCGTCTAGGTATGGAGTCACCGATATGCCTCGCGGTCTTAGTACCGCCAGAAGTGAGCCCAGAACTTTTGTAAAGATTCTTGGAGCCGTAGCTAATCCGAAGGGAAGAGCTACAAACTGGTAAAGCCTGTCTAGGAAAGCAAATCTTAGGTACCGATAATGATCCTTGTGAATCGGTATGTGAAGGTAGGCATCCTTTAAGTCCACTGTGGTCATGTACTGACCCTCTTGGATCATGGGAAGGATGGTTCGAATAGTTTCCATTTTGAATGATGGAACTCTTAGGAATTTGTTTAGGATTTTTAAGTCCAAGATTGGTCTGAAGGTTCCCTCTTTCTTGGGAACCACAAATAGATTTGAATAGAATCCTTGCCCGTGTTCCGTCCGCGGAACTGGGTGGATCACCCCCATTAGTAAGAGGTCTTGTACACAGCGTAGAAACGCCTCTTTCTTTATTTGGTTTGCTGATAACCTTGAAAGATGAAATCTCCCTCGTGGAGGAGAAGTTTTGAAGTCCAGGAGATATCCCTGAGATATGATCTCCAACGCCCAGGGATCCTGGATATCTCTTGCCCAAGCCTGGGCGAAGAGAGAAAGTCTGCCCCCCAATAGATCCGTTTCCGGATAGGGGGCCCTCTCTTCATGCTGTCTTAGGGGCAGCAGCAGGTTTCTTGGCCTGCTTGCCCTTGTTCCAGGACTGGTTAACTTTCCAGCCCTGTCTGTAACGAGCAACAGCTCCTTCCTGTTTTGGAGCGGAGGAAGTTGATGCTGCTCCTGCCTTGAAGTTACGAAAGGCACGAAAATTAGACTGTTTGGCCTTTGATTTGGCCCTGTCCTGAGGTAGAGCATGGCCCTTACCTCCCGTAATGTCAGGTATAATTTCTTTCAAGCCGGGCCCGAATAAGGTCTGCCCTTTGAAAGGAATATTAAGCAATTTAGATTTAGAAGTCACGTCAGCTGACCAGGATTTAAGCCATAGCGCTCTGCGCGCTTGGATGGCGAATCCGAAGTTCTTAGCCGTAAGTTTGGTTAAATGTACGACGGCATCAGAAACAAATGCGTTAGCTAGCTTAAGTGCTTTAAGCTTGTTAATAATTTCATCCAATGGAGCTGTGCGAATGGCCTCTTCCAGAGACTCAAACCAGAATGCCGCCGCAGCAGTGACAGGCGCAATGCATGCAAGGGGCTGTAAGATAAAACCTTGTTGAACAAACATTTTCTTAAGGTAACCCTCTAATTTCTTATCCATTGGATCTGAAAAGGCACAACTATCCTCCACCGGGATAGTGGTACGCTTAGCTAAAGTAGAAACTGCTCCCTCCACCTTAGGGACCGTCTGCCATAAGTCTCGTGTGGTGGCGTCTATAGGAAACATTTTCCTAAATATGGGAGGAGGGGAAAAAGGCACACCAGGTCTATCCCACTCCTTGCTAATAATCTCTGTAAGCCTTTTAGGTATAGGAAACACGTCAGTACACACCGGTACCGCATAGTATCTATCCAACCTACATAATTTTTCTGGAATTGCAACCGTGTTACAATCATTCAGAGCCGCTAATACCTCCCCTAGCAATATGCGGAGGTTCTCAAGCTTTAATTTAAAATTTGAAATCTCTGAATCCAGTCTCCCTGGATCAGATCCGTCACCCACAGAATGAAGCTCTCCGTCTTCATGTTCTGCAAACTGTGACGCAGTATCTGACATGGCTCTCACCTCATCCGCGCGCTCTGTCCTTAACCCAGAGCTATCGCGCTTGCCTCTTAATTCTGGCAATTTAGATAATACTTCTGTCATAACAGTAGCCATGTCTTGCAAAGTGATTTGTAAGGGCCTCCCTGATGTACTTGGCGCCACAAAATCACGCACCTCCTGAGCGGGAGGCGAAGGTACTGACACGTGAGGAGAGTTAGTCGGCATAACTTCCCCCTCGTTGTCTGGTGATAATTTCTTTACATGTAAAGATTGACTTTTATTTAAAGTAACATCAATGCAATTAGTACACAAATTTCTATTGGGCTCCACATTGGCCTTTAAACATAGTGAACAAAGAGATTCATCTGAGTCAGACATGTTTAAACAGACTAGCAATGACACTAGCAAGCTTGGAAATACTTTTCTAAATAAATTTACAAGCAATATAAAAAACGCTACTGTGCCTTTAAGAAGCACAAAAAGCTGTCACAGTTGAAATAACAATGAACCAAAATAGTTATAGCAACCAATTTTTCACAGTAAATGTATTAAGTTAGCAAAGGATTGCACCCACCAGCAAATGGATGATTAACCCCTTAATACACAAAAACGGATAACAATTTAATAATTAACGTTTTTATCACAGTCAAACACACTGTCACAGGTCTGCTGTGACTGATTACCTCTCTCAAAATGAATTTTGAAGACCCCTGAGCTCTCTAGAGACGATCTGGATCATGGAGGATGAAGTAGACAGATTGTGACTGAATTTTTACTGCGCAAAAAAGCGCTAAAATAGGCCCCTCCCACTCATATTACAACAGTGGGGAAGCTCAGATAACTGTTTCTATGCAGAAAACAAAGATGGCCATGTGGTAAAAATCATGCCCCAATAAGTTTTATCACCAAGTACCTCACAAAAAACGATTAACATGCCATTAAACGTTTTGAACATACATTTTAAAAGTTATGAAGTGTTATTAATAAGCCTGCTACCAGTCGCTTTTACTGCAGTTAAGGCTCATACATTATTTCAGTATTAACAGTATTTTCAGAGTCAATTCCATTCCTTAGAAAAATACATTCAGTGTACACACACTCATCAGCCTAATACCAGTCGCTATCACTGCATTTAAGGCTGAACTTACGTTACATTGGTATCAGCAGTATTTTCTCAGTCAATTCCATTCCTCAGAAAAATAATTTACTGCACATACCTCGTTTGCAGGGGGGCCCTGCATGCTATTCCCCTCTTCTGAAGTTACCTCACTCCTCAGATGAGAACAGCCAGTGGATCTTAGTTACGTCTGCTAAGATCATAGAAAACGCAGGCAGATTCTTCTTCTAATGCTGCCTGAGAACAAACAGCACACTCCGGTGCCATTTAAAATAACAAACTTTTGATTGAAGAAATAAACTAAGTTAAAAAACACCACAGACCTCTCACAGCGACCTATCTTTAGTTAGGCTGCAAGAGAATGACTGAATACGACATGTGAGGGGAGGAGCTATATAGCAGCTCTGCTTGGGTGATCCTCTTGCAGCTTCCTGTTAGGAAGAGATATATTCCATAAGTAATGGATGACCCGTGGACTGACTACACTTAACAAAAGAAAAATTGATTAAACCTCTAAGTAACTCTGTATTGGTACAAACAAATATATATGCAGGTCACTTCCCCCAATTCTGGTTAGAAGAGAGTGAGGCTGACCTTTGAAAAGAGTTTGTTTTCCCTCCCCCGCGCCTCTTTTTTTTTTTTTTGTTTCTGTAAGTTTTTTTTGTTATTGTTGTCCTTTGTTATGTCTTAATATAAAAACCCAACAATATGAATACATAGGATGCATATGATGTCACATTAACTTTGTGGCATCGGAATATACACGCTATGTTAATTGCACATATGCAGGCTAATATTGTGTCTGTTGTAAAACAATGATGTTCCAGAACATCTGCTTCCTAGCCCTGCTTGGCAAAAAATCTGTATATTATTTTGTATTTATTGTTGGCTATAAATAAAGGTTTAAAAAAAAAACGCTCTGAGCTAAGAGGCAGTTTTCAATTGTTTAGAAATCAGTTTGAGCCTACCTTGGTTTAGCTTTTCAAAAATACCACCAAAGGAAAAAAGCAAATTTGATGATAAAAGTAAATTGGAAAGTTGTTTAAAATTGCATGCCCTATCTGAATCATAAACATTTAATTTTGACTAGACTGTCCCTTTAAGTTTGAAATTATAGGATATATTTTTTAGTAATTTAGTTTCTAATTAATCCCTTTTAGTTTTGACTATTTTATGCCCAGCTCTAAATCTATCTAAGGGGATCTGAAAGACTATATTACAACCAGCCTTCCAATATTAAGTTTGCTTCTATAGTCTCTAAAAGCTTCACTTGCATGTTTGACCAAAAATCATAATTATGTGGGCCATACACATTATTTAACGTATATAAATGTTTCATCTTAATAATAACATATCTTTCTTCTGGATATAAAATATGTAATAAAACAGAATATTGTAGTTTCTTTCCTATTAAAATGGCTACTCCTAACTTCCTTGAAGTGCAAGGGGTAGCAAACACCTCTACGACCCAACCCATCTTAAGTTTAATGAGCTCCTTTTCTTTAAGATGTGTTTCTTTTAAGAAAGCTATGCTCTTTTTTTGGTCTTTAAGATACTTTATAATTGCTTTTCTTTTGATCGGAGAGGTGATGCCCCATATATTGCAGAAAACTATCTTGGGTTTATTCATCCTATAAATTACTTCATATTTCCGTAAAAACAGAATTTATGTTTACCTGATAAATTTCTTTCTCCAACGGTGTGTCCGGTCCACGGCGTCATCCTTACTTGTGGGATATTCTCTTCCCCAACAGGAAATGGCAAAGAGCCCAGCAAAGCTGGTCACATGATCCCTCCTAGGCTCCGCCTACCCCAGTCATTCGACCGACGTTAAGGAGGAATATTTGCATAGGAGAAACCATATGGTACCGTGGTGACTGTAGTTAAAGAAAATAAATTATCAGACCTGATTAAAAAACCAGGGCGGGCCGTGGACCGGACACACCGTTGGAGAAAGAAATTTATCAGGTAAACATAAATTCTGTTTTCTCCAACATAGGTGTGTCCGGTCCACGGCGTCATCCTTACTTGTGGGAACCAATACCAAAGCTTTAGGACACGGATGAAGGGAGGGAGCAAATCAGGTCACCTAAATGGAAGGCACCACGGCTTGCAAAACCTTTCTCCCAAAAATAGCCTCAGAAGAAGCAAAAGTATCAAACTTGTAAAATTTGGTAAAAGTGTGCAGTGAAGACCAAGTCGCTGCCCTACATATCTGATCAACAGAAGCCTCGTTCTTGAAGGCCCATGTGGAAGCCACAGCCCTAGTGGAATGAGCTGTGATTCTTTCGGGAGGCTGCCGTCCGGCAGTCTCGTAAGCCAATCTGATGATGCTTTTAATCCAAAAAGAGAGAGAGGTAGAAGTTGCTTTTTGACCTCTCCTTTTACCTGAATAAACAACAAACAAGGAAGATGTTTGTCTAAAATCCTTTGTAGCATCTAAATAGAATTTTAGAGCGCGAACAACATCCAAATTGTGCAACAAGCGTTCCTTCTTTGAAACTGGTTTCGGACACAGAGAAGGTACGATAATCTCCTGGTTAATGTTTTTGTTAGAAACAACTTTTGGAAGAAAACCAGGTTTAGTACGTAAAACCACCTTATCTGCATGGAACACCAGATAAGGAGGAGAACACTGCAGAGCAGATAATTCTGAAACTCTTCTAGCAGAAGAAATTGCAACTAAAAACAAAACTTTCCAAGATAATAACTTAATATCAACGGAATGTAAGGGTTCAAACGGAACCCCCTGAAGAACTGAAAGAACTAAATTGAGACTCCAAGGAGGAGTCAAAGGTTTGTAAACAGGCTTGATTCTAACCAGAGCCTGAACAAAGGCTTGAACATCTGGCACAGCTGCCAGTTTTTTGTGAAGTAACACCGACAAGGCAGAAATCTGTCCCTTCAGGGAACTTGCCGATAATCCTTTTTCCAATCCTTCTTGAAGGAAGGATAGAATCCTAGGAATCTTAACCTTGTCCCAAGGGAATCCTTTAGATTCACACCAACAGATATATTTTTTCCAAATTTTGTGGTAAATCTTTCTAGTTACAGGCTTTCTGGCCTGAACAAGAGTATCGATAACAGAATCTGAGAAACCTCGCTTCGATAAAATCAAGCGTTCAATCTCCAAGCAGTCAGCTGGAGTGAAACCAGATTCGGATGTTCGAACGGACCCTGAACAAGAAGGTCTCGTCTCAAAGGTAGCTTCCAAGGTGGAGCCGATGACATATTCACCAGATCTGCATACCAAGTCCTGCGTGGCCACGCAGGAGCTATCAAGATCACCGACGCCCTCTCCTGATTGATCCTGGCTACCAGCCTGGGGATGAGAGGAAACGGCGGGAACACATAAGCTAGTTTGAAGGTCCAAGGTGCTACTAGTGCATCCACTAGAGCCGCCTTGGGATCCCTGGATCTGGACCCGTAGCAAGGAACTTTGAAGTTCTGACGAGAGGCCATCAGATCCATGTCTGGAATGCCCCATAGTTGAGTGACTTGGGCAAAGATTTCCGGATGGAGTTCCCACTCCCCCGGATGCAATGTCTGACGACTCAGAAAATCCGCTTCCCAATTTTCCACTCCCGGGATGTGGATAGCAGACAGGTGGCAGGAGTGAGACTCCGCCCATAGAATAATCTTGGTCACTTCTTCCATCGCTAGGGAACTCCTTGTTCCCCCCTGATGGTTGATGTACGCAACAGTCGTCATGTTGTCTGATTGAAACCGTATGAACTTGGTCCTCGCTAGCTGAGGCCAAGCCTTGAGAGCATTGAATATCGCTCTCAGTTCCAGAATATTTATCGGTAGAAGAGATTCTTCCCGAGACCAAAGACCCTGAGCTTTCAGGGATCCCCAGACCGCGCCCCAGCCCATCAGACTGGCGTCGGTCGTGACAATGACCCACTCTGGTCTGCGGAATGTCATCCCTCGTGACAGGTTGTCCAGGGACAGCCACCAACGGAGTGAGTCTCTGGTCCTCTGATTTACTTGTATCTTTGGAGACAAGTCTGTATAGTCCCCATTCCACTGACTGAGCATGCACAGTTGTAATGGTCTTAGATGAATGCGCGCAAAAGGAACTATGTCCATTGCCGCTACCATCAACCCGATCACTTCCATGCACTGAGCTACGGAAGGAAGAGGAACGGAATGAAGTATCCGACAAGAGTCCAGAAGTTTTGTTTTTCTGGCCTCTGTTAGAAAAATCCTCATTTCTGAGGAGTCTATAATTGTTCCCAAGAAGGGAACCCTTGTTGACGGGGATAGAGAACTCTTTTCCACGTTCACTTTCCAGCCGTGAGATCTGAGAAAGGCCAGGACGATGTCCGTGTGAGCCTTTGCTCGAGGGAGGGACGACGCTTGAATCAGAATGTCGTCCAGGTAAGGTACTACTGCAATGCCCCTTGGTCTTAGCACCGCTAGAAGGGACCCTAGTACCTTTGTGAAAATCCTTGGAGCAGTGGCTAATCCGAAAGGAAGCGCCACAAACTGGTAATGTTTGTCCAGGAATGCAAACCTTAGGAACCGATGATGTTCCTTGTGGATAGGAATATGTAGATACGCATCCTTTAAATCCACCGTGGTCATGAATTGACCTTCCTGGATGGAAGGAAGGATAGTTCGAATGGTTTCCATCTTGAACGATGGGACCTTGAGAAATTTGTTTAAGATCTTGAGATCTAAGATTGGTCTGAACGTTCCCTCTTTTTTGGGAACTATGAACAGATTGGAGTAGAACCCCATCCCTTGTTCTCCTAATGGAACAGGATGAATCACTCCCATTTTTAACAGGTCTTCTACACAATGTAAGAATGCCTGTCTTTTTATGTGGTCTGAAGACAACTGAGACCTGTGGAACCTCCCCCTTGGGGGAAGTCCCTTGAATTCCAGAAGATAACCCTGGGAGACTATTTCTAGCGCCCAAGGATCCAGAACATCTCTTGCCCAAGCCTGAGCGAAGAGAGAGAGTCTGCCCCCCACCAGATCCGGTCCCGGATCGGGGGCCAATATTTCATGCTGTCTTGGTAGCAGTGGCAGGTTTCTTGGCCTGCTTTCCCTTGTTCCAGCCTTGCATTGGTCTCCAAGCTGGCTTGGCTTGAGAAGTATTACCCTCTTGCTTAGAGGACGTAGCACTTTGGGCTGGTCCGTTTTTACGAAAGGGACGAAAATTAGGTCTATTTTTTGCCTTGAAAGGCCGATCCTGAGGAAGGGCGTGGCCCTTACCCCCAGTGATATCAGAGATAATCTCTTTCAAGTCAGGGCCAAACAGCGTTTTCCCCTTGAAAGGAATGTTTAGTAGCTTGTTCTTGGAAGACGCATCAGCCGACCAAGATTTCAACCAAAGCGCTCTGCGCGCCACAATAGCAAACCCAGAATTCTTAGCCGCTAACCTAGCCAATTGCAAAGTGGCGTCTAGAGTGAAAGAATTAGCCAATTTGAGAGCATTGATTCTGTCCATAATCTCCTCATAAGGAGGAGAATCACTATCGAGCACCTTTATCAGTTCATCAAACCAGAAATATGCAGCTGTAGTGACAGGGACAATGCATGAAATGGGTTGTAGAAGGTAACCCTGCTGAACAAACATCTTTTTAAGCAAACCTTCTAATTTTTTATCCATAGGATCTTTGAAAGCACAACTATCCTCTATGGGTATAGTGGTGCGTTTGTTTAAAGTAGAAACCGCTCCCTCGACCTTGGGGACTGACTGCCATAAGTCCTTTCTGGGGTCGACCATAGGAAACAATTTTTTAAATATGGGGGGAGGGACGAAAGGAATACCGGGCCTTTCCCATTCTTTATTAACAATGTCCGCCACCCGCTTGGGTATAGGAAAAGCTTCTGGGAGCCCCGGCACCTCTAGGAACTTGTCCATTTTACATAGTTTCTCTGGGATGACCAACTTTTCACAATCATCCAGAGTGGATAATACCTCCTTAAGCAAAATGCGGAGATGTTCCAACTTAAATTTAAATGTAATCACATCAGATTCAGCCTGATGAGAAATGTTCCCTGAATCAGTAATTTCTCCCTCAGACAAAACCTCCCTGGCCCCCTCAGATTGGGTTAGGGGCCCTTCAGAGATATTAATATCAGCGTCGTCATGCTCTTCAGTAACTAAAACAGAGCAGCCACGCTTACGCTGACAAGGGTTCATTTTGGCTAAAATGTTTTTGACAGAATTATCCATTACAGCCGTTAATTGTTGCATAGTAAGGAGTATTGGCACGCTAGATGTACTAGGGGCCTCCTGAGTGGGCAAGACTCGTGTAGACGAAGGAGGGAATGATGCAGTACCATGCTTACTCCCCTCACTTGAGGAATCATCTTGGGCATCATTGTCATTATCACATAAATCACATTTATTTAAATGAATAGGAATTCTGGCTTCCCCACATTCAGAACACAGTCTATCTGGTAGTTCAGACATGTTAAACAGGCATAAACTTGATAAGAAAGTACAAAAAAACGTTTTAAAATAAAACCGTTACTGTCACTTTAAATTTTAAACTGAACACACTTTATTACTGCAATTGCGAAAAAACATGAAGGAATTGTTCAAAATTCACCAAAATTTCACCACAGTGTCTTAAAGCCTTAAAAATATTGCACACCAAATTTGGAAGCTTTAACCCTTAAAATAACGGAACCGGAGCCGTTTTAAGCTTTAACCCCTTTACAGTCCCTGGTATCTGCTTTGCTGAGACCCAACCAAACCCAAAGGGGAATACGATACCAAATGACGCCTTCAGAAAGTCTTTTCTAAGTATCAGAGCTCCTCTCACATGCGACTGCATGCCATGCCTCTCAAAAACAAGTGCGCCACACCGGCGCGAAAATGAGACTCTGCTTATGCTTTGGGAAAGCCCCTAAGAAATAAGGTGTCTAATACAGTGCCTGCCGATATTATTATATCAAAATACCCAGATAAAATGATTCCTCAAGGCTAAATATGTGTTAATAATGAATCGATTTAGCCCAGAAAAGTCTACAGTCTAAATAAGCCCTTGTGAAGCCCTTATTTACGATCGTAATAAACATGGCTTACCGGATCCCATAGGGAAAATGACAGCTTCCAGCATTACATCGTCTTGTTAGAATGTGTCATACCTCAAGCAGCAAGAGACTGCACACTGTTCCCCCAACTGAAGTTAATTGCTCTCAACAGTCCTGTGTGGAACAGCCATGGATTTTAGTTACGGTTGCTAAAATCATTTTCCTCATACAAACAGAAATCTTCATCTCTTTTCTGTTTCTGAGTAAATAGTACATACCAGCACTATTTCAAAATAACAAACTCTTGATTGAATAATAAAAAACTACAGTTAAACACTAAAAAACTCTAAGCCATCTCCGTGGAGATGTTGCCTGTACAACGGCAAAGAGAATGACTGGGGTAGGCGGAGCCTAGGAGGGATCATGTGACCAGCTTTGCTGGGCTCTTTGCCATTTCCTGTTGGGGAAGAGAATATCCCACAAGTAAGGATGACGCCGTGGACCGGACACACCTATGTTGGAGAAATACCAGTTAGTAACAAATCGAGAAACACCCCCAAAATAATATTCCCATCCAGAAGGACTGAACTGTTGATACATTTACACACATTCTGCCTTGGATTTTAAACTGTTATTTAAAATATTCTGCTGCGAATGCCTCTGCCCCTTGTCTAGTATTTAAAATCTTAACTTCTCCTTGAAATTGTACCCTAAGTCTAGCTGGGTAGAGTATTGTTGCATTAATGCCTTCCCTATTAAACTTTGAACAAATTTGGACTATTTTTTTTCTCCTTTTCATAGTTTCAATTGAGACGTCCTGAACTATAAAGACCCTGTTGTCCTTTTCTCCTTAGAACATTATTTTATACTACTACTATGCCTTCTGTATACTACATAATTGACTAAGTACACCATACTCCAGTATTTATGTATGTTTGTGTGTGCACATATGTTTATGTTTATATATATATATATATATTTATTTATATTTGTGTGTGTGTGTGTGTGTGTGTGTGTGTGTGTGTATGTATGTATGTATACTTTTTTGTTTTTTAATTTTGAGTTAAATCACTTTCTTTGCTTATGATGCCGTTTTCTTCTCACATAGCCCAACTGATTTTTTTTTTTCTTTATAAAAACAAAATTTATGCTTACCTGATAAATGTCTTTCTTTCCGGGCATGTAGAGTCTTCAACTTCATTACAATTACTAGTGGGACACCTAACTCATGGCCAGCAGGAGGAGGCAAAGAGCACCCCAGCAAAGCTGTTAAGCGTAACCTCCCCTACCCATAATCCCCAGTCATTCAGCCGAAGGAAAATGGAAAAAGAAGAAACACAAGGGTATAGAGGTGCCTGAGGTTTACTAAAAATAAAAATGCTGAACTAAAATGAGGGTGGGGTTGTGGACTCTTCATGCCCAGAAAGAAAGAAATTTATCAGGCAAGCATAAATTTTGTTTTCTTTCCTGTAGGTTGATATTGCTAGGACACCGAAAATGTCCTAGGGAGGTGTGCTCATGCAAGAGAGGAGGTGGATCAAACTGAAGCAGGCCCCACTCTTGTCGAGAAAGATGATGAGCAGAAAAGTCCTATTGAAGGAACATATGTTCCCTCAATAGGACTTTTCTATTTTCTTTCCTATGGCACGACTTCATTCCATTACTAGTGGGAACCAATATCCAAGCTAGAGGACACAGAATTAAAAGGGAGGGAGAACAAGGCAGGCGGACCTAAACAGGAGGCACCACCACTTGAAGAACCTTTCTTCCAAAAGAGGCCTCGGCCGAGGTTAAAGTATCAAATTTGTAGAATTTGGAAAAAGTATACAAAGAGGACCATGTTGCCGCCTTGCAAATCTGCTCCACAGAGACTTCATTTTTGAAAGCCCAGGATGAGGAGACAGCCCTAGTGGAATGAGCCATAATTCTCTCAAGAGGCTGCTGTCCAGCAGTCTCATAAGCTTAACGGATTACACTTCTTAACCAGAGGGAAAGGGTAGTAGAAGTGCCTTCTGACCTTTACGCTTGCCAGAGACAACCACAAACAGGGAAGAATACTGCCGAAAAACTTTAGTTGCTTAGAGGTAAAATTTTAGAGCACGCACATCATCTAGGTTATGCAACAGACATTCTTTCTGAGAAGGAGGATTAGGACAAAAAACAGAATTTATGTTTACCTGATAAATTTCTTTCTCCAACGGTGTGTCCGGTCCACGGCGTCATCCTTACTTGTGGGATATTCTCTTCCCCAACAGGAAATGGCAAAGAGCCCAGCAAAGCTGGTCACATGATCCCTCCTAGGCTCCGCCTACCCCAGTCATTCGACCGACGTTAAGGAGGAATATTTGCATAGGAGAAACCATATGGTACCGTGGTGACTGTAGTTAAAGAAAATAAATTATCAGACCTGATTAAAAAAAACCAGGGCGGGCCGTGGACCGGACACACCGTTGGAGAAAGAAATTTATCAGGTAAACATAAATTCTGTTTTCTCCAACATAGGTGTGTCCGGTCCACGGCGTCATCCTTACTTGTGGGAACCAATACCAAAGCTTTAGGACACGGATGAAGGGAGGGAGCAAATCAGGTCACCTAAATGGAAGGCACCACGGCTTGCAAAACCTTTCTCCCAAAAATAGCCTCAGAAGAAGCAAAAGTATCAAACTTGTAAAATTTGGTAAAAGTGTGCAGTGAAGACCAAGTCGCTGCCCTACATATCTGATCAACAGAAGCCTCGTTCTTGAAGGCCCATGTGGAAGCCACAGCCCTAGTGGAGTGAGCTGTGATTCTTTCAGGAGGCTGCCGTCCGGCAGTCTCATAAGCCAATCGGATAATGCTTTTAATCCAGAAGGAGAGAGAGGTAGAAGTTGCTTTTTGACCTCTCCGTTTACCAAAATAAACAACAAACAAAGACAAAGTTTGTCTGAAATCCTTAGTAGCTGCTAAGTAAAATTTGAGAGCACGAACTACATTCAAGTTGTGCAACAAACGTTCCTTCTTTGAAACTGGATTAGGACACAAAGAAAGGTACAACTATCTCCTGGTTAATGTCTTTGTTAGAAACAACTTTTGGAAGAAAACCAGGTTTAGTACGCAAAACCACCTTATCTGCATGGAACTCCAGATAAGGAGAAGAACACTGCAGAGCAGATATTCTGAAACTCTTCTAGCAGAAGAAATTGCAACCAAAACCAAACTTTCCAAGATAATAACTTAATATCAACGGAATGTAAGGGTTCAAACGGAACCCCCTGAAGAACTGAAAGAACTAGGTTGAGACTCCAAGTAGGAGTCAAAATTTTGTAAACAGGCTTGATTCTAACCAGAGCCTGAACAAAGGCTAGAACATCTGGCACAGCTGCCAGCTTTTTGTGAAGTAACACGGACAAGGCAGAAATCTGTCCCATCAAGGAACTTGCAGATAATCCTTTTTCCAATCCTTCTCGAAGGAAGGATAGACTCTTAGGAATCTTAACTTGTCCCAAGGGAATCCTGCAGATTCACACCAACAGATATACCAAATTATGTGGTAATTTTTCTGGTTACAGGCTTTCAGGCCTGAACAAGAGTATTAATAACAGAATCTGAGAACCCTCGCTTTGATAAGATCAAGCGTTCAATCTCCAAGCAGTCAGCTGGAGTGGGTCGAACGGACCTAGAACAAGAAGGTCTCGTCTCAAAGGTAGCTTCCATGGTGGAGCCGATGACATATTCACCAGATCTGCATACCAAGTCCTGCGTGGCCACGCAGGAGCTATCAAAATCACCGACGCCCTCTCCTGATTGATCCTGGCTACCAGCCTGGGGATGAGAGGAAACGGCGGGAACACATAAGCTAGTTTGAAGGTCCAAGGTGCTACTAGTGCATCCACTAGAGCCGCCTTGGGATCCCTGGATCTGTACCCGTAGTAAGGAACTCTAAAGTTCTGACGAGAGGCCATCAGATCCATGTCTGGAATGCCCCACGGTTGAGTGACTTGGGCAAAGATTTCCGGATGGAGTTCCCACTCCCCCGGATGCAATGTCTGACGACTCAGAAAATCCGCCTCCCAATTTTCCACTCCTGGGATGTGGATAGCAGACAGGTGGCAGGAGTGAGACTCCGCCCATAGAATGATTTTGGTCACTTCTTCCATCGCTAGGGAACTCCTTGTTCCCCCCTGATGGTTGATGTATGAACTTGGCCCTCGCTAGCTGAGGCCAAGCTTTGAGAGCATTGAATATCGCTCTCAGTTCCAGAATATTTATCGGTAGAAGAGAGTCTACCCGAGACCAAAGACCCTGAGCTTTCAGGGATCCCCAGACCGCGCCCCAGCCCATCAGACTGGCGTCGGTCGTGACAATGACCCACTCTGGTCTGTAGAAGGTCATCCCTTGTGACAGGTTGTCCAGGGACAGCCACCAACGGAATGAGTCTCTGGTCCTCTGATTTACTTGTATCTTCGGAGACAAGTCTGAATAGTCCCCATTCCACTGACTGAGCATGAACAGTTGTAATGGTCTTAGATGAATGCGCACAAAAGGAACTATGTCCAGTGCCGCTACCATCAAACCTATCACTTCCATGCCCTGCGCTATGGAAGGAAGAGGAACGGAATGAAGTATCCGACAAGAGTCTAGAAGTTTTGTTTTTCTGGCTTCTGTCAGAAAAATCCTCATTTCTAAGGAGTCTATTATAGTTCCCAAGAAGGGAACCCTCGTTGACGGAGATAGAGAACTCTTTTCCACGTTCACTTTCCATCCGTGAGATCTGAGAAAGGCCAGGACAATGTCCGTGTGAGCCTATACTTGAGGAAGGGACGACGCTCGAATCAGAATGTCGTCCAAGTAAGGTACTACAGCAATGCCCCTTGGTCTTAGCACCGCCAGAAGGGACCCTAGTACCTATGAGAAAAACCTAGGAGCAGTGGCTAATCCGAAAGAAAACGCCACGAACTGGAAATGCTTGTCCAGGAATGCAAACCTTAGGAACCGATAATGTTCCTTGTGGATAGGAATATGTAGATACGCATCCTTGAAATCCACCTTGGTCATGAATTGACCTTCCTGGATGGAAGGAAGAAGTGTTCGAATGGTTTCCATCTTGAACGATGGAACCTTGAGAAACTTGTTCAAGATCTTGAGATCGAAGATTGGTCTGAACGTTCCCTCTTTTTTGGGAACTATGAACATATTGGAGTAGAACCCCATCCCTTGTTCTCCTAATGGAACAGGATGAATCACTCCCATTTTTAGCAGGTCTTTTACCCAATGTAAGAATGCCTGTCTTCTTATGTGGTCTGAAGACAACTGAGACCTGTGGAACCTCCCCCTAGGAGGAAGCCCCTTGAACTCCAGAGAATAACCTTGGGAGACTATTTCTAACGCCCAAGGATCCAGAACATCTCTTGCCCCAGCCTGAGCGAAGAGAGAGAGTCTGCCCCCCACCAGATCCGGTCCCGGATCGGGGGCCCGCATTTCATGCTGTCTTGGTAGCAGTGGCAGGTTTCCTGGCCTGCTTTCCTATGTTCCAGCCTTGCATAGGTCTCCAGGCTGGATTGGCTTGAGAAGTATTACCTTCCTGCTTAAACTTAGGTTTATTTTTGGTCTTGAAAAGACCTATCCCGAGGAAGGGCGTGGCCCTTGCCCCCAGTGATATCAGAGATAATCTCTTTCAAGTCAGGGCCAAAGAGTGTTTTCCCCTTGAAAGGAATGTCAAGCAATTTGTTCTTGGAAGACGCATCCGCTGTCCAAGATTTTAACCGAAGCGCTCTGCGCCACAATAGCAAAACCCAGAATTTTTTCGCCGCTAACCTAGCCAATTGCAAGGCGGCGTCTAGGGTGAAAGAATTAGCCAATTTAAGAGCACGAATTCTGTCCATAATCTCCTCATAAGAAGAAGAATTACTAATAATCGCCTTTCCTAGCTCATCAAACTAGAAACACGCGGCTGCAGTGACAGGGACAATGCATGCAATTGGATGTAGAAGGGAACCTTGCTGAACAAACATCTTCAGCAGACCTTCTAATTTTTTATCCATAGGATCTTGGAAAGCACACTATCTTCTATGGGTATAGTGGCGCGCTTGTGTAGAGTAGAAACCGCCCCCTCGACCTTGGGGACTGTCTGCCATCAGTCCTTTCTGGGGTCGACTATAGGAAAACAATATTATAAATATGGGGGAAGGTACTAAAGGTATACCGGGCCTGTCCCATTCTTTACTAACAATGTACGCCACCCGCTTGGATATAGGAAAAGCTTCGGGGGGCCCCGGGGCCTCTAAGAACTTTTCTATTTTACATAGTGGTTCTGGAATGACCAGATAATCACAATCATCCAAATTGGATAACACCTCCTTAAGCAGAGCGCGGAGATGTTCCAACTTAAATTTAAAATTAATCACATCAGGTTCAGCTTGTTGAGAAATGTTTCCTGAATCTGAAATTTCTCCCTCAGACAAAACCTCCCTGGCCCCCTCAGACTGGTGTAGGGGCCCTTCAGAAACCATATCATCAGCGTTCTCATGCTCTACAATTAAACACTAAAAAACTCTAAGCCATCTCCGTGGAGATGTTGCCTGTACAACGGCAAAGAGAATGACTGGGGTAGGCGGAGCCTAGGAGGGATCATGTGACCAGCTTTGCTGGGCTCTTTGCCATTTCCTGTTGGGGAAGAGAATATCCCACAAGTAAGGATGACGCCGTGGACCGGACACACCTATGTTGGAGAAAGGAGGAACAACAATTTCTTGATTAATGTTTCGATCCAATACAACCTTAGGGAGAAAACCCAACTTAGTACGAAGGACCCCCTTATCTGCATGAAAAATAAGGTACAGGGAATCACACTGCAGAGCCGGAAGTTCAGACACTCTGCGAGCAGAAGAAATAGCAAGACCAAACAAAACGTTCCAAGATAATTTAATATCAACTGAATGCATCGGCTCAAATGGAGCCTGCTGCAAAACTTTAGGCACAAGGTTAAGATTTGAAGGAGGAGCAACAAGTTTAAACACAGGCCTGATTCTGACCAGGGCCTGAACGAAAGCTTGAACATCTGGCAAATCAGCCAGACGTTTGTGCAAAAGAATAGACAGTGCAGATATCTGACCCTTCAGAGTACTGACTGACAACCCTTTCTCCAGACCATCCTGAAGAAAGGAAAAAATACGGGGAATCCTCACCCGGCTCAGGAGAAACCCTTAGATTCACACCAATAAAGGTATTTACTCCATACCTTATGGTAAATCCTGCAAGTAACAGGTTTACAAGCCTGAAGCATGGTATTAATGACCGCCTCAGAAAAACCAAGTCTAGACAAAACTAGGCGTTCAATCTCCATGCAGTCAGCTTCAGAGAATCCAGATTTGGATGGAGGAATGGACCCTAAATAGAAGGTCCTTCCTCAGAGGTAACCTCCAAGGTGAAAGAGATGACATCCTCACCAGATCCGCGAACCAGATCCTGCGAGGCCATGCAGGAGCTATTAGAATTACAGATACTCTTTCCTGTTTGATACGAGCAATAAATAGTGGAGGGAGAAAAAAACGGAGCGGCCTGAGGATCTCTTGGCCTTGAACCGTACTTTGGAAGCTTGGCGTTTTAATGAGACGCCATCAGATCCAACTCCAGAACCCTCCCACTTGAGAACACTTCTGGATGGAGAGCCCACTCCCCGGGATGAAAAGTGTGCTCAGAAGATCCACCTCCCAGTTGTCCACTCCTGGAATGTGGATGGCAGATAGGAGACAATCGTGAGCTTCCGCCGACTGCAGAATGCGAGTCACCTCCTTCATGGCCAAGGAACTCTGAGTTCTTCCCTGGTGATTGATGTAAGCCACTGAGGTGATGTTTTTCCGACTGGAATATGATAAACCAGACTAAAGATAAATGAGGCCAAGCTGTCAAGGCATTGAAGATTGCGCTCAACTCCAAGATGTTTATGGGAAGAGAAGACTTCTCTCAAGTCCACAGGCCCTGAGCTTTGGGAGAGCCCCAAACTGCTCCCCAGCCTAACATGCTGGCGTCTGTAGTCAGAAATCACCCAGGAAGGTCTCAGGTAGCAAGTGCTCCGAGACAGATGTTCCTGTGAAATCCAACACAAGAAAGAGTCTCTTGTTAGGGGATCCAGATCTATCCTCTGCGATAAATCTGAATGGTCTCCGTTTCATTGACTGAGCATGCATAGTTGCAGAGGTCTCAGATGGAATCGAGCAAAAGGAATGATGTCCATGGAGGCAACCATCAGACCAATCACCTCCATGCATTGAGCCACTGAAGGACAAATAGCAAACTGGAGAGAAAGGTACGAAACAAGAAGTTTGGATTTTCTGACATCCATCAGGAAAATCTTCATTAACAGGGAATCTATGATTGTCCCTAAGAAACACACCCTTGTAGCTGGAACAAGGGAACTCTTTTTCCAGATTCACTTTCCATCCGTGGGAACATAGAAAAGATAACATATCTGTATGAGAATTTGCTAGTTGAAAAGATGACGCCTGAACCAAGATGTCGTCTTGGTAAGGCTCCACCGCAATTCCCTGAGATCTAACCACCGCCAAAAAGGCCCCCAGAACCTTTGAGAATATTCTGGGAACCGTGGCAAGACCAAACGGAAGTGCACTAAACTGGAAATGCTTTTCCAAAAAAGGCAAACCTCAGAAACTGGTGATGATCTCTGTGAATGGGAAAATGAAGATACGCGTCCTTCAGGTCTATGGTCGTCATAAACTGATCTTCCTGAACCAATGGAAGAATGGAATGAATAGTTTCTATCTTGAAGGAAGGAACTCTGAGGAATTTGTTGAGGCACTTTAGGTCTAGTAAGGGAAGGAAAATTCCCTCTTTTTTGGGAACCACAAAGAGATATGAATAGAATGCTTGACCATGTTCCTCTACATGAACTGGAACAATTACTCCCAGGGAGGATAGGTCCTCTACGCAGTTTAAGAAGTCCTCCCTCTTTACCTGGTTTGTGGATAGTCTTGACAGGAGAAATCTGCCCCTTGGAGGGCTAGACTTGAATCCTATTCTGTAACCCTGGGATACTATGTCCACCGCACATAGATCTGGGACATTGTGTATGCAAGCTTGCTGATAAAGAGAAAGCCTGCCCCTCACTTGATCCAAATTTGGATAGGGGCGGACGCTTCATGCTGATTTAGGAGGTAAATTAGAATTCTTGCGACCCTTAGGTCTATTCTTCTTGTCCTGAGGTAGGAAAACATAATTTATGCTTACCTGATAAATTCCTTTCTTCTGTTGTGTGATCAGTCCACGGGTCATCATTACTTCTGGGATATAACTCCTCCCCAACAGGAAATGCAAGAGGATTCACCCAGCAGAGCTGATATAGCTCCTCCCCTCTACGTCAGTCCCAGTCATTCGACCAAGAATCAACGAGAAAGGAGTAACCAAGGGTGAAGTGGTGACTGGAGTATAATTTAAAAGATATTTACCTGCCTTAAAAACAGGGCGGGCCGTGGACTGATCACACAACAGAAGAAAGGAATTTATCAGGTAAGCATAAATTATGTTTTCTTCTGTTATGTGTGATCAGTCCACGGGTCATCATTACTTCTGGGATACCAATACCAAAGCAAAAGTACACGGATGACGGGAGGGATAGGCAGGCTCATTATACAGAAGGAACCACTGCCTGAAGAACCTTTCTCCCAAAAATAGCCTCCGAAGAAGCAAAAGTGTCAAATTTGTAAAATTTGGAAAAAGTATGAAGCGAAGACCAAGTTGCAGCCTTGCAAATCTGTTCAACAGAGGCCTCATTCTTAAAGGCCCAAGTGGAAGCCACAGCTCTAGTGGAATGAGCTGTAATTCTTTCAGGAGGCTGCTGTCCAGCAGTCTCATAGGCTAAACGTATTATGCTACGAAGCCAAAAAGAGAGAGAGGTAGCAGAAGCTTTTTGACCTCTCCTCTGTCCAGAATAAACGACAAACAGGGAAGAAGTTTGGCGAAAATCTTTAGTTGCCTGCAAGTAGAACTTGAGGGCACGAACTACGTCCAGATTGTGTAGAAGACGTTCCTTCTTTGAAGAAGGATTTGGACACAAGGATGGAACAACAATCTCTTGATTGATATTCCTGTCAGTGACTACCTTAGGTAAGAACCCAGGTTTAGTACGCAGAACTACCTTGTCTGAGTGAAAAATCAGATAAGGAGAATCACAATGTAATGCTGATAACTCAGAGACTCTTCGAGCCGAGGAGATAGCCATTAAAAACAGAACTTTCCAAGATAACAATTTTATATCAATGGAATGAAGGGGTTCAAACGGAACACCCTGTAAAACGTTAAGAACTAAGTTTAAACTCCATGGCGGAGCAACGGTTTTAAACACAGGCTTGATCCTAGCTAAAGCCTGACAAAAAGCCTGGACGTCTGGATATTCTGACAGACGTCTGTGTAACAAGATGGACAGAGCTGAAATCTGTCCCTTTAATGAACTGGCTGATAAACCCTTTTCTAAACCTTCTTGTAGAAAGGACAATATCCTAGGGATCCTAACCTTACTCCAGGAGTAACGTTTGGATTCACACCAGTATAGGTATTTGCGCCATATTTTATGGTAAATCTTTCTGGTAACAGGCTTCCTAGCCTGTATCAGGGTATCAATAACCGACTCAGAAAAACCACGTTTTGATAAAATCAAGCGTTCAATTTCCAAGCAGTCAGTTTCAGAGAAGTTAGATTTTGATGTTTGAATGGACCCTGTATCAGAAGGTCCTGTCTTAGAGGTAGAGACCAAGGCGGACAGGATGACATGTCCACTAGATCTGCATACCAAGTCCTGCGTGGCCATGCAGGCGCTATTAGAATCACAGATGCTCTCTCCTGTTTGATTTTGGCAATCAATCGAGGAAGCAGCGGGAAGGGTGGAAACACATAAGCCATCCCGAAGTTCCAAGGTGCTGTCAAAGCATCTATCAGAATCGCTCCCGGATCCCTGGATCTGGACCCGTAGTGAGGAAGTTTGGCGTTCTGGCGAGACGCCATGAGATCTATCTCTGGTTTGCTCCAACGTCGAAGTATTTGGGCAAAGACCTCCGGATGAAGTTCCCACTCTCCCGGATGAAAAGTCTGGCGACTCAAGAAATCCGCCTCCCAGTTCTCCACTCCCGGGATGTGGATTGCTGACAGGTGGCAAGAGTGAGACTCTGCCCAGCGAATTATCTTTGATACTTCCATCATTGCTAGGGAGCTCCTTGTCCCTCCCTGATGGTTGATGTAAGCTACAGTCGTGATATTGTCCGACTGAAACCTGATGAACCCCCGAGTTGTTAATTGGGGCCAAGCCAGAAGGGCATTGAGAACTGCTCTCAATTCCAGAATGTTTATTGGAAGGAGACTCTCCTCCTGATTCCATAATCCCTGAGCCTTCAGAGAATTCCAGACAGCGCCCCAACCTAGTAGGCTGGCGTCTGTTGTTACGATTGTCCAGTCTGGCCTGCTGAATGGCATCCCCCTGGACAGGTGTGGCCGATAAAGCCACCATAGAAGAGAATTTCTGGTCTCTTGATTCAGATTCAGAGTAGGGGACAAATCTGAGTAATCCCCATTCCACTGACTTAGCATGCACAATTGCAGCGGTCTGAGGTGTAGGCGTGCAAAAGGTACTATGTCCATTGCCGCTACCATTAAGCCGATCACCTCCATGCATTGAGCTACTGACGGGTGTTGAATGGAATGAAGGACACGGCATGTATCTTGAAGCTTTGTTAACCTGTCTTCTGTCAGGTAAATCTTCATTTCTACAGAATCTATAAGAGTCCCCAAGAATGGAACTCTTGTGAGAGGAAAAAGAGAACTCTTCTTTTCGTTCACTTTCCATCCATGCGACCTTAGAAATGCCAGAACTAACTCTGTATGAGACTTGGCAGTTTGAAAGCTTGAAGCTTGTATTAGAATGTCGTCTAGGTACGGAGCTACCGAAATCCCTCGCGGTCTTAGTACCGCCAGAAGGGCACCCAGAACCTTTGTGAAGATTCTTGGGGCCGTAGCCAATCCGAATGGAAGAGCTACGAACTGGTAGTGCCTGTCTAGGAAGGCAAACCTTAGATACCGGTGATGATCTTTGTGAATCGGTATGTGAAGGTAAGCATCTTTTAAATCCACTGTGGTCATGTACTGACCCTTTTGGATCATGGGTAAGATTGTCCGAATAGTTTCCATTTTGAACGATGGAACTCTTAGGAATTTGTTTAGAATCTTTAAATCTAAGATTGGCCTGAAAGTTCCCTCTTTTTTGGGAACCACAAACAGGTTTGAGTAGAACCCTTGTCCTTGTTCCGACTGCGGAACCGGATGGATCACTCCCATTAATAACAGATCTTGTACGCAGCGTAGAAACGCTTCTCTCTTTATCTGGTCTGTTGACAACCTTGACAGATGAAATCTCCCTCTTGGGGGAGATAATTTGAAGTCTAGAAGGTATCCCTGAGATATGATCTCTAGCGCCCAGGGATCCTGAACATCTCTTGCCCAGACCTGGGCGAAGAGAGAAAGTCTGCCCCCCACTAGATCCGGTCCCGGATCGGGGGCTCTCGGTTCATGCTGTCTTTGGGGCAGCAGCAGGTTTCCTGGCCTGTTTGCCCTTGTTCCAGGACTGGTTAGGTTTCCAGCCTTGCCTGTAACGAGCAACAGCTCCTTCCTGTTTTGGTGCAGTGGAGGTTGATGCTGCTCCTGTTTTGAAATTCCGAAAGGGACGAAAATTAGACTGTCTAGCCTTAGTTTTGGCTTTGTCTTGAGGTAGGGCGTGGCCCTTACCTCCTGTAATGTCAGCGATAATTTCTTTCAAACCGGGCCCAAATAAAGACTGCCCCTTGAAAGGTATATTAAGTAATTTGGACTTAGAAGTAACATCAGCTGACCAGGATTTTAGCCACAGTGCCCTACGTGCCTGTATGGCGAATCCTGAGTTCTTAGCCGTAAGTTTGGTTAAATGTACTACGGCCTCCGAAATGAATGAATTAGCTAGTTTAAGGACTCTAAGCCTGTCCATAATGTCGTCTAGCGTAGATGAACTAAGGTTCTCTTCCAGAGACTCAATCCAAAATGCTGCCGCAGCCGTAATCGGCGCGATACATGCAAGGGGTTGCAATATAAAACCTTGTTGAACAAACATTCTCTTAAGGTAACCCTCTAATTTTTTATCCATTGGATCTGAAAAAGCACAGCTATCCTCCACCGGGATAGTGGTACGCTTAGCTAAAGTAGAAACTGCTCCCTCCACCTTAGGGACCGTTTGCCATAAGTCCCGAGTGGTGGCGTCTATTGGAAACATTTTTCTAAATATTGGAGGGGGTGAGAACGGCACACCGGGTCTATCCCACTCCTTAGTAACAATTTCAGTTAATCTCTTAGGTATAGGAAAAACGTCAGTACTCGCCGGTACCGCAAAGTATTTATCCAACCTGCACAGTTTCTCTGGTATTGCAACGGTGCTACAATCATTGAGAGCTGCTAAGACCTCCCCTAGTAATACACGGAGGTTCTCCAATTTAAATTTAAAATTTGAAATATCTGAATCCAATCTGTTTGGATCAGAACCGTCACCCACAGAATGAAGCTCTCCGTCCTCATGCTCTGCAAGCTGTGACGCAGTATCAGACATGGCCCTAGTATTGTCAGCGCACTCTGTTCTCACCCCAGAGTGATCGCGCTTGCCTCTTAGTTCTGGTAATTTAGACAAAACTTCAGTCATAACAGTAGCCATATCATGTAATGTTATCTGTAATGGCCGCCCAGATGTACTAGGCGCCATAATATCACGCACCTCCCGGGCGGGAGATGCAGGTACTGCCGCGTGAGGCGAGTTAGTCGGCATAACTCTCCCCTCGCAGTTTGGTGAAATTTGTTCACATTGTACAGATTGACTTTTATTTAAAGTAGCATCAATACAGTTAGTACATAAATTTCTATTGGGCTCCACCTTGGCATTGGAACAAATGACACAGATATCTTTCTCTGAGTCAGACATGTTTAACACACTAGCAATAACTTGCAACCTGGTTATAATCTTTTTTAGCAAAAACGTACTGTGCCTCAAAGAGGTACTAAACGATTAAATGACAGTTGAGATAATGAACTGAAAAACAGTTATAGCATCAAACTTTAAAACAACACAACTTTTAGCAAAGGTTTTGTTCCCATTAGTAAAATAACAATAATTAAATTTGAAATAAAATACAGAGTAACGTCTTTATTCACAGTCAATATAAGAATTCTCACAGCTCTGCTGAGAGAATATACCTTCCTTCAAAGAAGTTTGAAGACCCCTTAGATCTGTCAGAGATGAACCGGATCATGCAGGAAATATAAGAGTAGCTGACTGAAAATTTTTGATGCGTAGCAAAGAGCGCCAAAAACGGCCCCTCCCTCTCACACACAGCAGTGAAGAGAAACGAAACTGTCACAATTAAAGCAAACAACTGCCAAGTGGAAAATAATGCCCAAATATTTATTCACTCAGTACCTCAGCAATGTAAACGATTCTACATTCCGGCAAAAACGTTTAACATGACAAATACTTATTAAAAGGATTAGTGACCTTTAACAGAGTAGTTCCGGTGAAATACCATCCCCAGAATACTGAAGTGTATACATACATGTCATTATAACGGTATGGCAGGATTTTTTCATCAATTCCATTCAGAAAATAAAAACTGCTACATACCTCAATGCAGATTCATCTGCCCGCTGTCCCCTGATCTGAAGCTTTTACCTCCCTCAGATGGCCGAGAACAGTAATATGATCTTAACTACTCCGGTTAAAATCATAGTAAAAAACTCTGGTAGATTCTTCTTCAAACTCTGCCAGAGAAGTAATAACACGCTCCGGTGCTATTGTAAAATAACAAACTTTTGATTGAAGTCATAAAAACTAAGTATAATCACCATAGTCCTCTCACACATCCTATCTAGTTGTTGGGTGCAAGAGAATGACTGGGACTGACGTAGAGGGGAGGAGCTATATCAGCTCTGCTGGGTGAATCCTCTTGCATTTCCTGTTGGGGAGGAGTTATATCCCAGAAGTAATGATGACCCGTGGACTGATCACACATAACAGAAGAAAGATCCCTTTCCACCCGTAATCTCGGAAATGATTTCTGCCAGACCAGGACCAAATACAGTTTTACCTTTATAAGGCAAAGACAAAAGCTTGGCCTTTGAAGTTACATCAGTCGACCAAGATTTTAACCACAGAGCTTGGTGAGCTAGAACAGTGAAGCTAGACATCTTTGCTCCCAGTCTAATTACCTGCATGTTAGTATCGCAGATAAAGGTATTGGCCAGTTTAAGAGCCTTGATCCTATCTTGGATCTCCTCTAGAGTAGTCTCTTCTGAAATCAGCTCAGATAAGGCATTGCACCAATAAGATGCTGCTCCGGCAACCGTAACAATACATGCCGCAGTTTGCCACTTTAAATCCTGATGGATGTACATCTTTTTTTAAGTAAGCCTCTAGCTTCTAATCCATGGGATCCTTAAAAAAACAACTATCCTCTATAGGAATTGTAGTTCTTTTTGCTAGAGTAGATATGGCTCCTTCTACTTTAGGCACAGTGTGCCACAAGTCACGAATGGAGTTAGCAACAGGAAACATCTTTTTAAAAACAGGGGAAGGGGAAAAAGGAATCCCTGGCTTATCCCATTCCTGAACTATAATTTCAGACATCTTGTCTGGAAAAGGAAAAACTTACACAGATGAGGGAAAATCATAAACTCTATTAAGTTTAGTAGACTTTTTAGGGTTGATAGCAATCAGAGGTTCAGAGTCGTCCAAAGTAGCTGGAACCTCCTTCAGTAGCAACCGGAGATGTTTAAGCTTAAATCTGAAATTACCTTCTTCAGATTCTGAAGATTTTTCCCCCATCGTGTCAGAGTCTGAGATCTCACCTTCAGAAGCTACTGAAGTATCCTCCCCATCAGACATTTGGGAAAGGTTGACCAGCGCAGATTAGAGGGGTCAGAAACCTTACCAGCAGAAATATGTTTAGATTTCCTCTTACGCTTACCTGAAGTAGGGAAAGCAGATAAAGCTGCAGACACCGCAGAAGTTATTTGCGCAGCAAAATCTACTGGCAAATAAACACCCCCAGGAGGTTGAGAGGAACCGCAGTGCACTGCATGGGAGACAATCAGAGCTTGGGACGTCTGAGGAGAAAACTGAGGCATATACTAAACAGCATTGTCCTGAGAGACATATGGCTCAGAAGGCAGTAATTGTCTTTAAACTTAAGGGTCTTAGATAAGCAAGTGGCAAAGAAATTGCACAGGGGGAACAACCTTGGCCTCCAGACAAAGCAAACATGTATCAAAGGAAATAGTAATAATTTAGTCTGGGTCCATAACCACAAAATTGATTCCCAAATCTTAAATATAAAAATAATAATTTAAGCAGTCCGGTAAATAAATCAGCCACTAGCAACTGATAGCAGCAAAATAAGAAAAAGACAGAGTTGTAATTTAAAAAAATACCTCTATATCTCAGCAAGCTGAGGAATCTTACCGCACCAGGACCTCACTAGAAACTGCAAGGAGACACTCATGCATCCGATCCGCTGTCGGAATAAACTATCAGGCTAAGCAAGCTGTCAAATAGATCCTGCTCGATCCAACTAGTCTACACAAAGAAGGCTACGCGATCGCTTCATTGCGATACTAACTCCGCTCAACTATGAGTAAAACAGAAGAGCGGAACGTCACATGATCGGACTCTGAAAAGAAACTGCACCACAGAAAAGTGTGCGGTTCTGACTGTGTAGTAATTAGAAAAGATTTCCAAGCACTATATCCCTTCTTATATAATACACCCTTCTTACATAATAGGGACAAAAAAACCTTGCTGCATAATAAAGCAAATACTTATAACCCTTCAGACCAGCCTCATAAGTTAATAAGTCTCTTATTAAGTCTCATCAGGAAATTAACCCCTTAACGTACACATGCGAGTGCCTGCCAAAAAAAACTGCCCTAACTGTTAATCCAAACTAAGGTTAAAACGGTCTGAAGAGTAAATCCACTAGAGGAATTAACCTACAAAGTGCTGTCCTTCAATACCTAGAAGGCAAATGCACTTACCTGTGGATCCATCTGCAGGGCAGGAACAGCTTCTAAGGTGTGATAGACACTCCACTCTCTATCCAGGACCTTCAGAAAAAGAAATAAAGAGTAACCAACCCTGGCTTTCTATAAAGGGGTAGCAAAAATGTTAGAAATAAAGCAAAGACAACCTCGCCGCTTTCTAACTGCTAAGAGCCACCATTACGCTTACTAAAGAGATTGACATGTAAACAGCATAGCCCCAATCCATGCTTGCAGGGAAAAGTACCCATAAAAAGATTAAATATCTTCAGACACCATCTTCGCACATCCTCCATTGACAAAAGCAAAGAGAATGACTGGGGGATTATGGGTAGGGGAGGTTACGCTTAACAGCTTCGCTGGGTGCTCTTTGCCTCCTCCTGCTGGCCGGGAGTTATGTGTCCCACTAGTAATTGGATTAAAGTTGTGGACTCTCCATGCCATAGGAAAGAAAATATTATATTTACCATTTGTTAATTCACACTACAATTTTACACTTGAACAAAAATAATCTAAAAGAACTCACTACAAGACAAAATTGTTATTATATGATCAATTAAGCATTTTTTTTGGTTACAACACTAGTTTTTCTACAATGCACAGCTTTAGCCTTGTTAATTTAAATACCAATGTCAGCATATAAACAATCATTATGTTGATTTTCATGAACACTGATAATAGATGTTTTTCACAGTGTTTAGAGGGATATAGTTACATTCCAATTATGAGACCCATACCGATGTATGCAACCCATAGCCATTGTCTGGTGTACAAAGCTCTAGCTGGAAGCAGAAGTGCCTTGAATTTGGGGGCTGACCTTTTAAATGGTATTTAACTGATATACTTCAGGAAAATCTCCCCTGGTAAAGGTAAAAGAAAAATATAAGAAGCTGCTCTCCAGGAAGTGATCATCCAATAAAATAAGCTACTAAACTGTGTGCTTGTGCAGCTAATTGCAGCAAACATTTCCCTTGGATAAAGGGAAGTATTGAAATTGGATTAAACAACCTTGTAACAAATTTAAAAAAATGGTGAATAGTGGAAATTAATTACTAACCTGATTAACTAAAGAAAATCCATTTCTTCGCCACATCCCTGCATGTACCTGAGCACATAATACCAAACATCGCAGAGGGTGCTCAATTAGCATAGGTGGGCTCAGTTCGCTCTGTGTGGAAAAGTTCTATGTAAATACACTTTAAATTTCAAACTTGCAGTTAATTGGTTTACTGTATAAACAAAAAGTTTCCCAAAATAAACCATTTATTTGGAATCATTGTAAATAAAGAAATAAAAACTACAAAAGACAAGGCCTGCAACAGAAAGTAAAAAACACACTATTCAAACAAAACAGTGTTACAATGTATGTATGTACGTACGTACGTACAGTATGTATGTATGTATATATGTATATATGGGGTACTTGTAAAGCACGGCTAATCACCCGTAAGGGTCTCAAGGTGCTGCTCATTTTATCGACCTCGGAAGGATGAAAGGCTGAGTGAACATCACCGGGGATCAAACCTGCAACCCTTGGGTTGCTACAGAGCTCAGCCACAGTGCCTTAGCATGCTGAGCTATCTGTCCGGCTGGAGTACCCTTACATTACACTGGACACTCGCATGGGTGCAACAATCTAGTCTACTTTATTATGAACATTACCAAATGAATCTATTGTTTTATTTTAATACATCTCATACATTTAAGTCTATTAAGAGATTTCACGGTCTTCAAAGTCCATAACCAGAATTTATTTTTATTTTGTTACTTATGTTTGTTCAGCTTGAAAATAAATGTGGTACGTTAAAAACTGTATCGATCAGCATATATTCTATAAATGGAACTAAATGGTTTATACTCCTTGAAGACTTATGTAAGAATATACATTGCCCTAAGGAAAACAAAAAGAGATCAACTTTAAATGCTAAGTAGACTAAATACTTAATTTGAAACTCTTAATTTCATATCACCACCATGAATAAATGATGCTTTTTATATTTACTACTATATGTTCATGTATTTATAAAGGAGTATTATTTATTCTCTTATCAGTACTTGATTAAGGGGCACATTTTGCTAAAACACTGTGCAAGATTCTGCTATAATGACCATATAAAAGATCTCAGACTTTTCACAATTATTAGAATAACAACCAACAGCCTTCATTTTTATTACAATGTATGGCTAATTTGAATGCACTTATAATAACCTACTTCATTTTTTAGAAACAGCGACTGTAGTACAATAACTGAGAGATACAGAAACTCTGTTAAAGGAAGAACACTAAAGCGTTGATGGATTTAGATCAACCCACAAGGTCTGTCTGTTACATCGACATTCATAACGTCTCTACTTACAAACGGGAGCTGCTCTGGAAATTTGTATGCCACTTCAGTTTTACTCAGCAAGGCGTGCAATCCTACACAAAAGAGACCCAAATGTATTACTTAACAAAAATGACTTGCAATGTAAAACTCCATAATATTTATTAAATGTTATGATGTCCTGTAATACTTGGGTACTGAATACAGTATACTTTATGTGCAACTCAAAATAAAGGTTGCATAAAATTCAAACAAATTTGCAGGAAAAATGTAAAATAAAAAAGGAATTTATTGTGGAACAGAAACAAAATTGTATTTTATTTATTAAAGTTGAATCATGATCAGAATAATTTGCTGAGATAAACCTAGTATGGCAGCCCGTATACAGGGTAGGAGATGTGAAATACTTCATTTTTTCAGTATTATACCTGTTGTTGGTTTTGAATGGTTATGGTTAGGTATGTGTTGAATGTATTGTTTGCAAGGTGTTGAAGTTTTTTTTGTTAAAATAGAGATTCTTGAAGCATAGGATTAAAGGGACAGTCTACTTAAAAATTTGTATTGTTTAAAAAAAGATAGATAATCCCTTTAGTACCCATTCCCCAGTTTTTCATAACCAACACAATTATATTAATACATTTTGTATCTAAGCCTCTGCAGACTGCCCCCTTATTTCAGTTCTTTTGACAGACTTGCATTTTAGGCAATCAGTGCTAATTTATAAATAATGTTATCTGTATGGCACAAAAACTAGCATTGCTAACTGTGAAAAACTATTAAAATGCACTGAGACAAGAGGAGGATTCAATGGCTTAGAAATAAGTTTAAGAGCCTACTTAGGTTAAGCTTTCAACAAAGAATACCCAAAGAACAAAACAAATTTAATGATTAAAGTAAAAATTGGATAGTTATTTAAAATTGCATGCCCAATCTGAATCATACTTGACTGTCGCTTTAAGCACTTTCACACAACACATTTCACTAAAAATAAATACGACATTCAGTGATCACTTTGTAAAAACAAAGTG
This sequence comes from Bombina bombina, assembly GCF_027579735.1. Lineage (NCBI taxonomy): Eukaryota > Metazoa > Chordata > Amphibia > Anura > Bombinatoridae > Bombina > Bombina bombina. The sequence goes on along the minus strand of NC_069502.1, from coordinate 1,107,088,272 downwards.
TTAAACTTACCCTTTCTGTGCCGCAGCCTTCTCGCTAAACTCAGCGGCTCCAGCCACCCATATCCCAGCACTCTTTTTTTCCCAAAGAGGTGAAATTTCCACCACTAAGCCAATAGCCATGCTAGCATTCAGAACAGTCCAGATCGCCTTGCACAGCTATTGGCTTAGAGGTGGAAACGTCACTTCATTAAAAAAAGGGCGCTGTGCCGCGGGCAGGCAGCCAAAGCCATTGAGTTTAGAGAGGATGCCGCAGCACAAAAAGAAAGATAGAAAAAACAAATAAGAACTAAAAAGTCCCTTTATGGAGAATTGTAAATAAAGTCATAGGGGTCTTTAAAATTGCTGGCTTATGCAAGTCAACTTTCCAAGAGGTAGAATAAAAAACAGAATTTATGCTTACCTGATAAATTACTTTCTCCAACGGTGTGTCCGGTCCACGGCGTCATCCTTACTTGTGGGATATTCTCTTCCCCAACAGGAAATGGCAAAGAGTCCCAGCAAAGCTGGCCATATAGTCTCTCCTAGGCTCCGCCCACCCCAGTCATTCGACCGACGTACAGGAGGAAATATATATAGGAGAAACCATATGGTACCGTGGTGACTGTAGTTAGAGAAAATAATTCATCAGACCTGATTAAAAAACCAGGACGGGCCGTGGACCGGACACACCGTTGGAGAAAGTAATTTATCAGGTAAGCATAAATTCTGTTTTCTCCAACATTGGTGTGTCCGGTCCACGGAATCATCCTTACTTGTGGGAACCAATACCAAAGCTTTAGGACACGGATGAAGGGAGGGAGCAAATCAGGTCACCTAAACGGAAGGCACCACAGCTTGCAAAACCTTTCTCCCAAAAATAGCCTCCGAAGAAGCAAAAGTATCAAATTTGTAAAATTTAGCAAAAGTGTGCAGTGAAGACCAAGTCGCTGCCTTACATATCTGGTCAACAGAAGCCTCGTTCTTGAAGGCCCATGTGGAAGCCACAGCCCTAGTGGAGTGAGCTGTGATTCTTTCAGGAGGCTGCCGTCCGGCAGTCTCATAAGCCAATCGGATAATGCTTGTAAGCCAAAAGGAAAGAGAGGTAGAAGTCGCTTTCTGACCTCTCCTTTTACCAGAATAAACAACAAACAAGGATGAAGTTTGTCTGAAATCTTTTGTAGCCTCTAAATAGAATTTTAGAGCACGGACTACGTCCAAATTGTGTAACAAACGTTCCTTCTTTGAAACTGGATTCGGACATAAAGAAGGTACAACTATCTCCTGGTTAATATTTTTGTTAGAAACAACCTTAGGAAGAAAACCAGGCTTAGTACGTAAGACCACCTTATCTGCATGGAACACTAGATAGGGCGGAGAACACTGTAGAGCAGATAACTCTGAAACTCTTCTAGCAGAAGAAATAGCAACCAAAAACAAAACTTTCCAAGATAACAACTTAATATCTATGGAATGTAAAGGTTCAAACGGAACCCCTTGAAGAACTGAAAGAACTAGATTTAGACTCCAGGGAGGAGTCAAAGGTCTGTAAACAGGCTTGATCCTAACCAGAGCCTGAACAAATGCTTGAACATCTGGCACAGCTGCCAGTCTTTTGTGCAGTAAGACAGATAAAGCAGAGATCTGTCCCTTTAGAGAACTTGCAGATAATCCTTTCTCCAAACCTTCTTGTAGAAAGGAGAGAATCTTAGGAATTTTTATCTTATTCCATGGAAATCCTTTAGATTCACACCAACAGATATATCTTTTCCATATCTTATGGTAAATCTTTCTAGTTACCGGTTTTCTGGCCTGAACCAGAGTATCTATCACAGAATCTGAAAATCCACGCTTCGATAGAATCAAGCGTTCAATCTCCAAGCCGTCAGCTGGAGAGAGACCAGATTTGGATGTTCGAATGGACCCTGAACAAGAAGGTCCTGTCTCAAAGGTAGCTTCCATGGTGGAACCGATGACATATTCACCAGGTCTGCATACCAAGTCCTGCGTGGCCACGCAGGAGCTATCAAGATCACCGAGGCCCTCTCCTGTTTGATCCTGGCTACCAGCCTGGGAATGAGAGGAAACGGTGGAAATACATAAGCTAGGTTGAAGGTCCAAGGAGCTACTAGTGCATCTACTAGAGTCGCCTTGGGATCCCTGGATCTGGACCCGTAGTAAGGAACCTTGAAGTTCTGACGAGACGCCATCAGATCCATGTCTGGAATGCCCCATAATTGGGTTATTTGGGCAAAGATCTCCGGGTGGAGTTCCCACTCCCCCGGATGGAATGTCTGACGACTCAGAAAATCCGCCTCCCAGTTTTCCACACCTGGGATGTGGATCGCAGACAGGTGGCAGGAGTGATCCTCCGCCCATTGAATTATTTTGGTCACTTCTTTCATCGCCAGGGAACTCCTTGTTCCTCCCTGATGATTGATATAGGCAACGGTCGTCATGTTGTCTGATTGGAACCTTATGAATCTGGCCTTTGCTAGTTGAGGCCAAGCCCTGAGAGCATTGAATATCACTCTCAGTTCCAGAATGTTTATCGGGAGAAGAGACTCTTCCCGAGACCATAGACCCTGAGCTTTCAGGGATTCCCAGACCGCTCCCCAGCCCACTAGACTGGCGTCGGTCGTGACAATGACCCACTCTGGTCTGCGGAAGCTCATTCCCTGGGACAGATGGTCCAGGGTCAGCCACCAACGGAGTGAATCTCTGGTCTTCTGATCTACTTGAATCATTGGAGACAAGTCTGTATAATCCCCATTCCACTGTTTGAGCATGCACAGTTGTAATGGTCTTAGATGAATTCGTGCAAAAGGAACTATGTCCATTGCTGCAACCATCAACCCCACTACTTCCATGCACTGCGCTATGGAAGGACGAGGAACAGAATGAAGAGCTTGACAAGAGCTTAGAAGTTTTGATTTTCTGACCTCTGTCAGAAAAATCCTCATTTCTGAGGAATCTATTATTGTTCCCAAGAAGGGAACTCTTGTCGACGGAGACAGAGAACTTTTTTCTATGTTCACCTTCCATCCGTGTGATCTGAGAAAGGTCAGAACGATGTCTGTATGAGCCTTTGCTTTTGACAGAGACGACGCTTGTATTAGAATGTCGTCCAAGTAAGGTACTACTGCAATGCCCCTCGGTCTTAGAACCGCTAGAAGGGACCCTAGCACCTTTGTGAAAATCCTTGGAGCAGTGGCTAACCCGAATGGGAGGGCCACAAACTGGTAATGCTTGTCCAGAAAAGCGAACCTTAGGAACTGATGATGTTCTTTGTGGATAGGAATATGTAGGTACGCATCCTTTAGATCCACTGTAGTCATAAATTGACTTTCCTGGATAGTGGGTAGAATCGTTCGAATGGTTTCCATCTTGAACGATGGTACCCTGAGAAATTTGTTTAGGATCTTCAAATCCAAAATTGGTCTGAAAGTTCCCTCTTTTTTGGGAACTACGAACAGATTGGAATAAAATCCCATTCCTTGTTCTTTTATTGGAACTGGGTGTATCACTCCCATCTTTAACAGGTCTTCTACACAATGTAAGAATGCCTGTCTCTTTATTTGGTTTGAGGATAAGTGAGACATGTGGAACCTTCCCCTTGGGGGTAGTTCCTTGAATTCCAGGAGATAACCTTGAGAAACTATTTCTAGCGCCCAGGGATCCTGAACATCTCTTGCCCAAGCCTGAGCAAAGAGAGAGAGTCTGCCCCCCACTAGATCCGGTCCCAGATCGGGGGCTACTCCTTCATGCTGTTTTGTTAGCAGCGGCAGGCTTCTTGGCCTGCTTACCCTTGTTCCAGCCTTGCATTGGTTTCCAGGCTGGTTTGGGTTGTGAGGCATTACCCTCTTGCTTAGAGGATGCAGAATTAGAGGCCGCTCCGTTCCTGAAATTGCGAAAGGAACGAGAAACAGAATTTATGTTTACCTGATAAATTACTTTCTCCAACGGTGTGTCCGGTCCACGGCGTCATCCTTACTTGTGGGATATTCTCTTCCCCAACAGGAAATGGCAAAGAGCCCAGCAAAGCTGGTCACATGATCCCTCCTAGGCTCCGCCTACCCCAGTCATTCGACCGACGTTAAGGAGGAATATTTGCATAGGAGAAACCATATGAAACCGTGGTGACTGTAGTTAAAGAAAATAAATTATCAGACCTGATTAAAAAACCAGGGCGGGCCGTGGACCGGACACACCGTTGGAGAAAGTAATTTATCAGGTAAACATAAATTCTGTTTTCTCCAACATAGGTGTGTCCGGTCCACGGCGTCATCCTTACTTGTGGGAACCAATACCAAAGCTTTAGGACACGGATGATGGGAGGGAGCAAATCAGGTCACCTAGATGGAAGGCACCACGGCTTGCAAAACCTTTCTCCCAAAAATAGCCTCAGAAGAAGCAAAAGTATCAAACTTGTAAAATTTGGTAAAAGTGTGCAGTGAAGACCAAGTCGCTGCCCTACATATCTGATCAACAGAAGCCTCGTTCTTGAAGGCCCATGTGGAAGCCACAGCCCTAGTGGAATGAGCTGTGATTCTTTCGGGAGGCTGCCGTCCGGCAGTCTCGTAAGCCAATCTGATGATGCTTTTAATCCAAAAAGAGAGAGAGGTAGAAGTTGCTTTTTGACCTCTCCTTTTACCGGAATAAACAACAAACAAGGAAGATGTTTGTCTAAAATCCTTTGTAGCATCTAAATAGAATTTTAGAGCGCGAACAACATCCAAATTGTGCAACAAACGTTCCTTCTTCGAAACTGGTTTCGGACACAGAGAAGGTACGATAATCTCCTGGTTAATGTTTTTGTTAGAAACAACTTTTGGAAGAAAACCAGGTTTAGTACGTAAAACCACCTTATCTGCATGGAACACCAGATAAGGAGGAGAACACTGCAGAGCAGATAATTCTGAAACTCTTCTAGCAGAAGAAATTGCAACCAAAAACAAAACTTTCCAAGATAATAACTTAATATCAACGGAATGTAAGGGTTCAAACGGAACCCCCTGAAGAACTGAAAGAACTAAGTTGAGACTCCAAGGAGGAGTCAAAGGTTTGTAAACAGGCTTGATTCTAACCAGAGCCTGAACAAAGGCTTGAACATCTGGCACAGCTGCCAGCTTTTTGTCGTAAGAATGCCTGTCTTTTTATGTGGTCTGAAGACAACTGAGACCTGTGGAACCTCCCCCTTGGGGGAAGCCCCTTGAATTCCAGAAGATAACCTTGGGAGACTATTTCTAGCGCCCAAGGATCCAGAACATCTCTTGCCCAAGCCCGAGCGAAGAGAGAGAGTCTGCCCCCCACCAGATCCGGTCCCGGATCGGGGGCCAACATTTCATGCTGTCTTGGTAGCAGTGGCAGGTTTCTTGGCCTGCTTTCCCTTGTTCCAGCCTTGCATTGGTCTCCAAGCTGGCTTGGCTTGAGAAGTATTACCCTCTTGCTTAGAGGACGTAGCACTTTGGGCTGGTCCGTTTCTACGAAAGGGACGAAAATTAGGTTTATTTTTGGCCTTGAAAGGCCGATCCTGAGGAAGGGCATGGCCCTTACCCCCAGTGATATCAGAGATAATCTCTTTCAAGTCAGGGCCAAACAGCGTTTTCCCCTTGAAAGGAATGTTAAGTAGCTTGTTCTTGGAAGACGCATCAGCTGACCAAGATTTCAACCAAAGCGCTCTGCGCGCCACAATAGCAAACCCAGAATTCTTAGCCGCTAACCTAGCCAATTGCAAAGTGGCGTCTAGGGTGAAAGAATTAGCCAATTTGAGAGCATTGATTCTGTCCATAATCTCCTCATAAGGAGGAGAATCACTATCGACCGCCTTTACCAGCTCATCGAACCAGAAACACGCGGCTTTAGTGACAGGGACAATGCATGAAATTGGTTGTAGAAGGTAACCCTGCTGAACAAACATCTTTTTAAGTAAACCTTCTAATTTTTTATCCATAGGATCTTTGAAAGCACAACTATCTTCTATGGGTATAGTGGTGCGTTTGTTTAAAGTGGAAACCGCTCCCTCGACCTTGGGGACTGTCTGCCATAAGTCCTTTCTGGGGTCGACCATAGGAAACAATTTTTTAAATATGGGGGGAGGGACGAAAGGAATACCGGGCCTTTCCCATTCTTTATTTACAATGTCCGCCACCCGCTTGGGTATAGGAAAAGCTTCTGGGAGCCCCGGGACCTCTAGGAACTTGTCCATTTTACATAGTTTCTCTGGGATGACCAACTTGTCACAATCATCCAGAGTGGATAATACCTCCTTAAGCAGAATGCGGAGATGTTCCAACTTAAATTTAAACGTAATCACATCAGGTTCAGCTTGTTGAGAAATGTTCCCTGAATCAGTAATTTCTCCCTCAGACAAAACCTCCCTGGCCCCATCAGACTGGTTTAGGGGCCCTTCAGAACCATTATTATCAGCGTCGTCATGCACTTCAGTATCTAAAACAGAGCAGTCGCGCTTACGCTGATAAGTGTGCATTTTGGCTAAAATGTTTTTGACAGAATTATCCATTACAGCCGTTAATTGTTGCATAGTAAGGAGTATTGGCGCGCTAGATGTACTAGGGGCCTCCTGAGTGGGCAAGACTCGTGTAGACGAAGGAGGGAATGATGCAGTACCATGCTTACTCCCCTCACTTGAGGAATCATCTTGGGCATCATTGTCATTGTCACATAAATAACATTTATTTAAATGAGAAGGAACTCTGGCTTCCCCACATTCAGAACACAGTCTATCTGGTAGTTCAGACATGTTAAACAGGCATAAACTTGGTAACAAAGTACAAAAAACGTTTTAAAATAAAACCGTTACTGTCACTTTAAATTTTAAACTGAACACACTTTATTACTGCAATTGCGAAAAAATATGAAGGAATTGCTCAAAATTCACCAAAATTTCACCACAGTGTCTTAAAGCCTTAAAAGTATTGCACCCCAAATTTGGAAGCTTTAACCCTTAAAATAACGGAACCGGAGCCGTTTTTAACTTTAACCCCTTTACAGTCCCTGGTGTCTGCTTTGCTGAGACCCAACCAAGCCCAAAGGGGAATACGATACCAAATGACGCCTTCAGAAAGTCTTTTCTATGTATCAGAGCTCCTCACACATGCGACTGCATGTCATGCCTCTCAAAAACAAGTGCGCAACACCGGCGCGAAAATGAGGCTCTGCCTATGATTTGTGAAAGCCCCTAAAGAGAAAGGTGTCTAAAAAAGTGCCTGCCGATATAAACTTATCAAAATACCCAGATTAAATGATTCCTCAAGGCTAAATATGTGTTAATAATGAATCGATTTAGCCCAGAAAAAGTCTACAGTCTTAATAAGCCCTTGTGAAGCCCTTATTTACAATCTTAATAAACATGGCTTACCGGATCCCATAGGGAAAATGACAGCTTCCAGCATTACATCGTCTTGTTAGAATGTGTCATACCTCAAGCAGCAAGAGACTGCTCACTGTTCCCCCAACTGAAGTTAATTCCTCTCAACAGTCCTGTGTGGAACAGCCATGGATTTTAGTAACGGTTGCTAAAATCATTTTCCTCATACAAACAGAAATCTTCATCTCTTTTCTGTTTCTGAGTAAATAGTACATACCAGCACTATTTTAAAATAACAAACTCTTGATTGAATAATAAAAACTACAGTTAAACACTAAAAAACTCTAAGCCATCTCCGTGGAGATGTTGCCTGTACAACGGCAAAGAGAATGACTGGGGTAGGCGGAGCCTAGGAGGGATCATGTGACCAGCTTTGCTGGGCTCTTTGCCATTTCCTGTTGGGGAAGAGAATATCCCACAAGTAAGGATGACGCCGTGGACCGGACACACCTATGTTGGAGAAATTAGACTTATTTTTAGCCTTGAAAGACCTATCTTGTGGAAGGGCGTGGCCCTTTCCTCCAGTGATGTCTGAAATAATCTCTTTCAATTCTGGTCCAAATAGAGTTTTACCTTTGAAAGGGATGTTAAGCAATTTTGTCTTGGATGACACATCCGCTGACCAAGACTTTAGCCAAAGCGCTCTGCGCGCCACGATAGCAAACCCTGAATTTTTCGCCGTTAATCTAGCTAATTGCAAAGCGGCATCTAAAATAAAAGAGTTAGCCAATTTAAGTGCGTGAACTCTGTCCATAACCTCCTCATATGGAGTCTCTCTACTGAGCGACTTTTCTAGTTCCTCGAACCAGAAACACGCTACTGTAGTGACAGGAACAATGCACGAAATGGGTTGTAGAAGGTAACCTTGCTGTACAAAAATCTTTTTAAGCAAACCTTCCAATTTTTTATCCATAGGATCTTTGAAAGCACAACTATCTTCTATAGGAATAGTAGTGCGTTTGTTTAGAGTAGAAACTGCCCCCTCGACCTTAGGGACTGTCTGCCATAAGTCCTTTCTGGGGTCAACCATAGGAAATAATTTCTTAAATATAGGGGGGGGAACAAAAGGTATACCGGGCTTTTCCCACTCCTTATTTACTATGTCCGCCACCCGCTTGGGTATAGGAAAAGCGTCGTGGTGCACCGGAACCTCTAGAAACTTGTCCATCTTGCATAATTTCTCTGGAATGACCAAGTTGTCACAATCATCCAGAGTAGATAACACCTCCTTAAGCAGTGCACGGAGATGTTCTAATTTAAATTTAAATGTCACGACATCAGGTTCAGCTTGTTGAGAAATTTTTCCTGAATCTGAAATTTCTCCATCTGACAAAACCTCCCTCATGGCCCCTTCAGATTGGTGTGAGGGTATGACAGAACAATTATCATCAGCGCCCTCCTGCTCTTCAGTGTTTAAAACAGAGCAATCGCGCTTTCTTTGATAAGTAGGCATTTTGGATAAGATATTTGCTATGGAGTTATCCATTACAGCCGTTAATTGTTGCATGGTAATAAGTATTGGCACACTAGATGTACTAGGGGCCTCCTGCGTGGGCAAAACTGGTGTAGACACAGTAGGAGATGATGTAGTATCATGTTTACTCCCCTCATCTGAGGAATCATCTTGGGCAATTTCATTATCTGTGGCAGTACTGTCCTTACTTTGTTTGGACGCTATGGCACAATTATCACATAAATTTAAATGGGGAGACACATTGGCTTTAATACATATAGAACATAGCTTATCTGAAGGTACAGACATGTTAAACAGGCTTAAACTTGTCAACAAAGCACAAAAAACGTTTTAAAACAAAACCGTTACTGTCTCTTTAAATTTTAAACAGAAAACACTTTATTACTGAATATGTGAAAAAGTATGAAGGAATTGTTCAAAAATTACCAAAATTTCACCACAGTGTCTTAAAGCATTAATAGTATTGCACAACCCTTAAAATAACGGAACCGGAGCCGTTTATAAATTTAACCCCTATACAGTCCCAGCTATAGTCTTTGCTGAGACCCAACCAAGCCCAGAGGGGAATACGATACCAATTGACGCCTTCTAGAAGCTTTTCCAGCAATTTTTAGATCCTCACACATGCATCTGCATGCCCTGCTCTCAAAAAACAACTGCGCAATAATGGCGCGAAAATGAGGCTCAGTCTACAACTAGGAAGGCCCCCTGACTGGAAAAGGTGTCTAACACAGTGCCTGCCGTTTAATAAACGTTCCCCAAGTTTATAAATGCAAATTGTCAGCATAAATATGAATAAAATGCCCAAATAAAGCAATCGATTTAGCCCATAAAAGTGTCTACCAGTTCTTTTTAGCCCATAATAAGCCCTTTATTCTGTTTGTTTGACTAAGAAAATGGCTTACCGGTCCCCATGAGGGGAAATGACAGCCTTCCAGCATTACATCGTCTTGTTAGAAATATGGCTAGTCATACCTTAAGCAGATAAGTCTGCTAACTGCTTCCCCCAACTGAAGTTACTTCATCTCAACAGTCCTATGTGGAAACAGCAATCGATTTTAGTTACTGTCTGCTAAAATCATCTTCCTCTCACAAACAGAAATCTTCATCCTTTTCTGTTTCAGAGTAAATAGTACATACCAGCACTATTTTAAAATAACAAACTCTTGATAGAAGAATAAAAAAACTACATTTAAACACCAAAAAAACTCTTAACCATCTCCGTGGAGATGTTGCCTGTGCAACGGCAAAGAGAATGACTGGGGTGGGCGGAGCCTAGGAGAGACTATATGGCCAGCTTTGCTGGGACTCTTTGCCATTTCCTGTTGGGGAAGAGACTATCCCACAAGTAAGGATGACGCCGTGGACCGGACACACCAATGTTGGAGAAATATAAAATAAAAAGTGCACCCCATCATTTTGTCCAAATAAGGTGCCATACTTCTATTTCTTTGTGCACAAGATGTTAAAAATAGTTACTGAAAAGTAATTACACAAATATGTCACTGAATTTCCTGTTTGCTTAGTGACTGTTTGTACAAATTCTAATTTTGAAAGACTAATTTTCAGGCTGGACTATCCTTTTTAGGTGGGATTTCTTCTGTGAAACAGCCTGTTTTCAGGTAGTGATCTGCCAAAGAACAAGCTACTGAGCCGCTGTTTGACCCTGGTTGAGTGCTTCTCTTTCTGTATATTATTTTGAAAGAAAAAAGGAAAATGCTGGGAACACAATGAATGCTGCAAATTCAATGCAGTTTTTGGTTACAATATGCATAAATGAAACATTCATATTTTAATGTCTGTACTGCAATCCTCCTAGGGACACTTTAAAACAACAATGCACACAGCACTATGTTTCCATAAAATATTTAGAAAACAGGCTCATACAAAATAATCAACTGTATGCCCTTATTCATTTCATGCCTTTAGTGTGTACATAATGTAATAAAAGTTTCAGAAAAAGCTTTTTCTATATTTTTAACAGAGGCTATTTTAGGTAATCCTGTTTTCTAACCGTTAAAAGGAACAACAACAAAAAAAGAGCAAAAAAAAAAAGTGAGCTGTGAAAGAAACAAAACAAAATTTAAGAAACTTTAAACCATATAGAACTCTTACCAGCAAGTAAGCGTGAGACAGGCAAGTGAATGCTAACTTTCTCCTGTGAAACACAGTATCTGATTGTTTCTACCGAATGGCCAGATATGTTCAGAGTAATCGGCTGTTCTCCGTCAGTGAAACCACTGTGGCAATGCGTTAAAACTATAAGGCACTTCTTGTAAGCTTCAATAAGCACATGTTCCTATAAAACAATAATGTTTGCAAGTTATTCACTACATTACAGTGTTCTCCACAAAATTGTCTGCCAGCCGGGTTGCTTGATGAAGTAGCCAGGTGGGGCAGTAAAATACTTTGCAATGTATTAACATTTTCTGTTATTTATAAATGTTACTGAAGTTATACAAAGCACAAAATTATTGCATAATTTACCATAGACTGATTTAATGATAATTTGAACAACACACTTTGAAAGAAAATTATTAGCTCATTTTAGCCTAATACTGGCTCACATATTAGCCAGGTGGTGTACCCAATAAATAGGTCCTAGGGAGAATACTGCATTAGTTATAGCATGTTTTGAGTTGCTTTTTTATATACATAAACCTGTTCTATAGAGATAGGTCTTATAATAGAATTTGCGTGAATTATTTGGGAGCAAAAGAAACTATACAGAAAAAAAAAAAAGAATTTATGTTTACCTGATAAATTACTTTCTCCAACGGTGTGTCCGGTCCACGGCGTCATCCTTACTTGTGGGATATTCTCCTCCCCAACAGGAAATGGCAAAGAGCCCAGCAAAGCTGGTCACATGATCCCTCCTAGGCTCCGCCTACCCCAGTCATTCGACCGACGTAAAGGAGGAATATTTGCATAGGAGAAACCATATGATACCGTGGTGACTGTAGTTAAAGAAAATAAATTATCAGACCTGATTAAAAAACCAGGGCGGGCCGTGGACCGGACACACCGTTGGAGAAAGTAATTTATCAGGTAAACATAAATTCTGTTTTCTCCAACATAGGTGTGTCCGGTCCACGGAGTCATCCTTACTTGTGGGAACCAATACCAAAGCTTTAGGACACGGATGAAGGGAGGGAGCAAATCAGGTCACCTAAATGGAAGGCACCACGGCTTGCAAAACCTTTCTCCCAAAAATAGCCTCAGAAGAAGCAAAAGTATCAAACTTGTAAAATTTGGTAAAAGTGTGCAGTGAAGACCAAGTCGCTGCCCTACATATCTGATCAACAGAAGCCTCGTTCTTGAAGGCCCATGTGGAAGCCACAGCCCTAGTGGAATGAGCTGTGATTCTTTCAGGAGGCTGCCGTCTGGCAGTCTCATAAGCCAATCTGATGATGCTTTTAATCCAAAAAGAGAGAGAGGTAGAAGTTGCTTTTTGACCTCTCCTTTTACCAGAATAAACAACAAACAAGGAAGATGTTTGTCTAAAATCCTTTGTAGCATCTAAATAGAATTTTAGAGCGCGAACAACATCCAAATTGTGCAACAAACGTTCCTTCTTTGAAACTGGATTCGGACACAAAGAAGGCACGACTATCTCCTGGTTAATGTTTTTGTTAGAAACAACTTTCGGAAGAAAACCAGGTTTAGTACGTAAAACCACCTTATCTGCATGGAACACCAGATAAGGAGGAGAACACTGCAGAGCAGATAATTCTGAAACTCTTCTAGCAGAAGAAATTGCAACCAAAAACAAAACTTTCCAAGATAATAACTTAATATCAACGGAATGTAAGGGTTCAAACGGAACCCCCTGAAGAACTGAAAGAACTAAGTTGAGACTCCAAGGAGGAGTCAAAGGTTTGTAAACAGGCTTGATTCTAACCAGAGCCTGAACAAAGGCTTGAACATCTGGCACAGCTGCCAGTTTTTTGTGAAGTAACACCGACAAGGCAGAAATCTGTCCCTTCAAGGAACTTGCAGATAATCCTTTCTCCAATCCTTCTTGAAGAAAGGATAGAATCTTAGGAATTTTTACCTTGTCCCAAGGGAATCCTTTAGATTCACACCAACAGATATATTTTTTCCATATTTTGTGGTAAATTTTTCTAGTTACAGGCTTTCTGGCCTGAACAAGAGTATCAATAACAGAATCTGAGAACCCTCGTTTTGATAAGATCAAACGTTCAATCTCCAAGCAGTCAGTTGGAGTGAGACCAGATTTGGATGTTCGAACGGACCTTGAACAAGAAGGTCTCGTCTCAAAGGTAGCTTCCATGGTGGAGCCGATGACATATTCACCAGATCTGCATACCAAGTCCTGCGTGGCCACGCAGGAGCTATCAAGATCACCGATGCCCTCTCCTGATTGATCCTGGCTACCAGCCTGGGGATGAGAGGAAACGGTGGGAATACATAAGCTAGTTTGAAGGTCCAAGGTGCTACTAGTGCATCTACTAGAGCCGCCTTGGGATCCCTGGATCTGGACCCGTAGCAAGGAACCTTGAAGTTCTGACGAGAGGCCATCAGATCCATGTCTGGAATGCCCCACAGTTGAGTAATTTGGGCAAAGATTTCCGGATGGAGTTCCCACTCCCCCGGATGTAATGTCTGACGACTCAGAAAATCCGCTTCCCAATTTTCCACTCCTGGGATGTGGATTGCAGACAGGTGGCAGGAGTGAGTCTCCGCCCATTGAATGATTTTGGTCACTTCTTCCATCGCCAGGGAACTCCTTGTTCCCCCCTGATGGTTGATGTACGCAACAGTCGTCATGTTGTCTGATTGAAACCGTATGAACTTGGCCTTTGCTAGCTGAGGCCAAGCCTTGAGAGCATTGAGTATCGCCCTCAGTTCCAGAATATTTATTGGTAGAAGAGATTCTTCCCGAGACCAAAGACCCTGAGCTTTCAGGGGTCCCCAGACCGCGCCCCAGCCCATCAGACTGGCGTCGGTCGTGACAATGACCCACTCTGGTCTGCGGAAGTTCATCCCTTGTGACAGGTTGTCCAGGGACAGCCACCAACGGAGTGAATCTCTGGTCCTCTGATTTACTTGTATCGTCGGAGACAAGTCTGTATAGTCCCCATTCCACTGATTGAGCATGCACAGTTGTAATGGTCTTAGATGAATGCGCGCAAAAGGAACTATGTCCATTGCCGCTACCATCAAACCTATTACTTCCATGCACTGCGCTATGGAAGGAAGAGGAACGGAATGAAGTATTTGACAAGAGTTCAGAAGTTTTGTTTTTCTGGCCTCTGTCAGAAAAATCCTCATTTCTAAGGAGTCTATTATTGTTCCCAAGAAGGGAACCCTTGTTGACGGAGATAGAGAACTCTTTTCTACGTTCACTTTCCATCCGTGAGATCTGAGAAAGGCCAGGACTATGTCCGTGTGAGCCTTTGCTTGAGGAAGGGACGACGCTTGAATCAGAATGTCGTCCAAGTAAGGTACTACTGCAATGCCCCTTGGTCTTAGCACCGCTAGAAGGGACCCTAGTACCTTTGTGAAAAACCTTGGAGCAGTGGCTAATCCGAAAGGAAGTGCCACGAACTGGTAATGCTTGTCCAGGAATGCGAACCTTAGGAACCGATGATGTTCCTTGTGGATAGGAATATGTAGATACGCATCCTTTAAATCCACCGTGGTCATGAATTGACCTTCCTGGATGGAAGGAAGAATTGTTCGAATGGTTTCCATTTTGAACGATGGAACCTTGAGAAACTTGTTTAGGATCTTGAGATCTAAGATTGGTCTGAACGTTCCCTCTTTTTTGGGAACTACGAACAGATTGGAGTAGAACCCCATCCCTTGTTCTCCTGATGGAACGGGATGAATCACTCCCATTTTTAACAGGTCTTCTACACAATGTAAGAATGCCTGTCTCTTTATGTGGTCTGAAGACAATTGAGACCTGTGGAACCTCCCCCTTGGGGGAAGCCCCTTGAATTCCAGAAGATAACCTTGGGAGACTATTTCTAGTGCCCAAGGATCCAGAACATCTCTTGCCCAAGCCTGAGCGAAGAGAGAGAGTCTGCCCCCCACCAGATCCGGTCCCGGATCGGGGGCCAACATTTCATGCTGTCTTGGTAGCAGTGGCAGGCTTCTTGGCCTGCTTTCCCTTGTTCCAGCCTTGCATTGGTCTCCAGGCTGGCTTGGCTTGAGAAGTATTACCCTCTTGCTTAGAGGACGTAGCACTTGGGGCTGGTCCGTTTCTACGAAAGGGACGAAAATTAGGTTTATTTTTTGCCTTGAAAGACCTATCCTGAGGAAGGGCGTGGCCCTTACCCCCAGTGATATCCGAGATAATCTCTTTCAAGTCAGGGCCAAACAGCGTTTTCCCCTTGAAAGGAATGTTAAGCAATTTGTTCTTGGAAGACGCATCCGCTGACCAAGATTTCAACCAAAGCGCTCTGCGCGCCACAATAGCAAACCCAGAATTCTTCGCCGCTAACCTAGCCAATTGCAAAGTGGCGTCTAGGGTGAAAGAATTAGCCAATTTGAGAGCACGGATTCTGTCCATAATCTCCTCATAAGGAGGAGAATCACTAGTGATCGCCTTCTCTAGCTCATCGAACCAGAAACACGCGGCTGTAGTGACAGGGACAATGCATGAAATTGGTTGTAGAAGGTAACCTTGCTGAACAAACATCTTTTTAAGCAAACCTTCTAATTTTTTATCCATAGGATCTTTGAAAGCACAACTATCTTCTATGGGTATAGTGGTGCGTTTGTTTAAAGTAGAAACCGCCCCCTCGACCTTGGGGACTGTCTGCCATAAGTCCTTTCTGGGGTCGACCATAGGAAACAATTTTTTAAATATGGGGGGAGGGACGAAAGGTATACCGGGCCTTTCCCATTCTTTATTTACAATGTCCGCTACCCGCTTGGGTATAGGAAAAGCTTCTGGGGGCCCCGGGACCTCTAGGAACTTGTCCATTTTACATAGTTTCTCTGGGATGATCAAATTCTCACAATCATCCAGAGTGGATAACACCTCCTTAAGCAGAGCGCGGAGATGTTCCAACTTAAATTTAAATGTAATCACATCAGGTTCAGCTTGTTGAGAAATTTTCCCTGAATCTGAAATTTCTCCCTCAGACAAAACCTCCCTGGCCCCCTCAGACTGGTGTAGGGGCACTTCAGAACCAATATCATCAGCGTCCTCATGCTCTTCAGTATTTTCTAAAACAGAGCAGTCGCGCTTACGCTGATAAGTGGGCATTTTGGCTAAAATGTTTTTGATAGAATTATCCATTACAGCCGTTAATTGTTGCATAGTAAGGAGTATTGGCGCGCTAGATGTACTAGGGGCCTCCTGAGTGGGCAAGACTGGTGTAGACGAAGGAGGAGATGATGCAGTACCATGCTTACTCCCCTCACTTGAGGAATCATCTTGGGCATCATTTTCTCTAAATTTTGTGTCACATAAATCACATCTATTTAAATGAGAAGGAACCTTGGCTTCCCCACATTCAGAACACAGTCTATCTGGTAGTTCAGACATGTTAAACAGGCATAAACTTGATAACAAAGTACAAAAAACGTTTTAAAATAAAACCGTTACTGTCACTTTAAATTTTAAACTGAACACACTTTATTACTGCAATTGCGAAAAAGTATGAAGGAATTGTTCAAAATTCACCAAAATTTCACCACAGTGTCTTAAAGCCTTAAAACTATTGCACACCAAATTTGGAAGCTTTAACCCTTAAAATAACGGAACCGGAGCCGTTTTTATCTTTAACCCCCTTACAGTCCCTGGTATCTGCTTTGCTGAGACCCAACCAAGCCCAAAGGGGAATACGATACCAAATGACGCCTTCAGAAAGTCTTTTCTATGTATCAGAGCTCCTCACACATGCGACTGCATGTCATGCTTCTCAAAAACAAGTGCGCAATACCGGCGCGAAAATGAGGCTCTGCCTATGATTAGGGAAAGCCCCTAGAGAATAAGGTGTCCAAAACAGTGCCTGCCGATATTATTTTACAAAATACCCAGATTAAAATGATTCCTCAAGGCTAAATATGTGAATATATGAATCGATTTAGCCCAGAAAATGTCTACAGTCTTAAAAAGCCCTTGTGAAGCCCTTATTTACTGTCTGTAATAAAAATGGCTTACCAGATCCCATAGGGAAAATGACAGCTTCCAGCATTACATCGTCTTGTTAGAATGTGTCATACCTCAAGCAGCAAAAGTCTGCTCACTGTTCCCCCAACTGAAGTTAATTCCTCTCAACAGTCCTGTGTGGAACAGCCATCGATTTTAGTAACGGTTGCTAAAATCATTTTCCTCTTACAAACAGAAATCTTCATCTCTTTTCTGTTTCAGAGTAAATAGTACATACCAGCACTATTTTAAAATAACAAACTCTTGATTGAATAATAAAAACTACAGTTAAACACTAAAAAACTCTAAGCCATCTCCGTGGAGATGTTGCCTGTACAACGGCAAAGAGAATGACTGGGGTAGGCGGAGCCTAGGAGGGATCATGTGACCAGCTTTGCTGGGCTCTTTGCCATTTCCTGTTGGGGAGGAGAATATCCCACAAGTAAGGATGACGCCGTGGACCGGACACACCTATGTTGGAGAAATAATATTTTAAAAATGAAATTCTGCTCACAATAGAGCCAAGTGATAAATCCTGAGCAAGAACAAGTAGTGGTTGGACCAACTACAAGAAGTGTATACTAAATAGCACTCCTCACCATTGTAACCACTGAGAATAAAGTTATTAATCAGGTTAGATGTGTATGTCTATTTATTGAGGTTTGCACTTGTAAGCATACATGACATCCCAATTAGTGGGAACACAACAGAAGGGTTAAAAAGGTACATTTTATTGGTTAAATATTAAACGAATGGGAAAACATACACTTTAAAACAAATAGTTAGGACACAATAATAATGCACCAGTGTAAAGCTAATGGGATAGCTGAGAGTGTTAAATTGTCAGAAAAATATAAATCCTAATAGCTTAACAGACTGGAACTGTGTAGTACTCCCAAATAGGGAATACTGGGAGCCAGTATTTCCCAAAATAATATCACCACATAAATGTATAAGTGGTCTGAGACTCTGAGAATAGTATATTGTGGCAAACAGATCTGTACTATATAATTGTGCAATAAAACTAAGAAAAGAGAGAAGGCTGTACCGGTGTAAGGTGCAGACACAAAGACCAGGACAACAAGCAATCACCTTGAATAAATGAAATACCAATAAATATCATATTGTTGCAATTTAATAAAAAATTCATAAAGCAAGAAACAAACATCCTAAATAAATGAGAATTTAACACATATCATTGAGACATACATAGAACAGACAAACAAAACACATGGGCCCCTCATTCAGCTCCTAAACAATGACCTAAGCCGGCAATGCGGTCCAGTTTCAAAGCAACATAAAGCACCATTTAAAGCCACAGCAGTTGTAAATCCACATATAAATGTAAATGAATGAAAATGACAAATGAAGAGTACCAATTATACTAGGTGTGCAGCGTCTTGTCCGTGGGATCCCCCCACTTCGTTTTGGATCAGCAGTGCCTGCTTCATCATATGTATTTGATGTACAGATAGCCGAAGTATGGAGGAGTAGTGAGTAGCATTGGGACTGGTCACCTGTGTGATTGCTATCTGGGGGTTATCGAGTTTGGTATGTATCACCGATCACTTCATATGGATGCCTGAATACCTTTTTACACTCGCCCCTATTGACACTCCCTCATGTGGATACCCCACACTAGGCGTCTAGATTTCTATGATTACAGGAATACTGAATGTGTTTATGTGCTCCAAGCTGGCCTAAGTGATTCACTTTTCATCTTCATTGGTGACTGCTCTGTTATTATCACTGCTGTGCTGCGTCATACACGCATCACCTTCATTAATCATCATTACCATCCATCATAATTGATACTCTTAATTTGTCATTTTCATTCATTTACATTTATATGTGGATTTACAACTGCTGTGGCTTTAAATGGTGCTTTATGTTGCTATGAAACTGGACCGCATTGCCGGCTTAGGTCATTGTTTAGGAGCTGAATGAGGGGCCCATGTGTTTTGTTTGTCTGTTCTAAGTATGTCTCAATGATATGGGTTAAATTCTCATTTATTTAGGATGTTTGTTTCTTGCTTTATGAATTTTTGATTAAATTGCAACAATATGATATTTATTGGTATTTCATTTATTCAAGGTGATTGCTTGTTGTCCTGGTCTTTGTGGCTGCACCTTACACAGGTACAGCCTTCTCTCTTTTCATAGTTTTATTGCAGAATACTTTACCAGGTAGCATATCCCTATACAAGTCATAATATAATAGGTTGAGCTTTTTCATTTGTTCTCTTTGTACTATATAATTGTCCAACTTAATGTATTTGCTATATCATGTCCCACTCAATGGTGGCGACTTATGGCTAAAGCTCAAAGATAGTATTGCAATAACTGCCTATATATATATATATAACAGAATTTATGTTTACCTGATAAATTACTTTCTCCAACGGTGTGTCCGGTCCACGGCGTCATCCTTACTTGTGGGAACCAATACCAAAGCTTTAGGACACGGATGATGGGAGGGAGCAAATCAGGTCACCTAGATGGAAGGCACCACGGTTTGCAAAACCTTTCTCCCAAAAATAGCCTCAGAAGAAGCAAAAGTATCAAATTTGTAAAATTTGGTAAAAGTGTGCAGTGAAGACCAAGTCGCTGCCTTACATATCTGATCAACAGAAGCCTCGTTCTTAAAGGCCCATGTGGAAGCCACGGCCCTAGTGGAATGAGCTGTGATTCTTTCAGGAGGCTGCCGTCCGGCAGTCTCATAAGCCAATCTGATGATGCTTTTAAGCCAAAAAGATAGAGAGGTAGAAGTTGCTTTTTGACCTCTCCTTTTACCAGAATAAACAACAAACAAGGAAGATGTTTGTCTGAAATCCTTTGTAGCATCTAAATAGAATTTTAGAGCACGGACAACGTCCAAATTGTGTAACAAACGTTCCTTCTATGAAACTGGATTCGGACACAAAGAAGGTACAACTATCTCCTGGTTAATATTTTTGTTGGAAACAACCTTCGGAAGAAAACCAGGCTCAGTACGTAAAAACCACCTTATCTGCATGGACCAGATAGGGCGGAGAACACTGCAGAGCAGATAACTCAGAAACTCTTCTAGCAGAAGAAATTGCAACCTAAAACAAAACTTTCCAAGATAATAACTTAATATCTATGGAATGTAAGGGTTCAAACGGAACCCCTTGAAGAACTGAAAGACCTAGATTAAGACTCCAGGGAAGAGTCAAAGGTCTGTAAACAGGCTTGATTCTAACCAGAGCCTGAACAAACGCATAAACGTCTGGCACAGCTGCCAGCCTTTTGTGAAGTAAAACAGATAAAGCAGAGATCTGTCCCTTCAGAGAACTCGCAGAAAATCCTTTCTCCAAACCTTCTTGTAGAAAGGAAAGAATCTTAGGAATTTTTATCTTGTTCCATGGGAATCCTTTAGATTCACACCAACAGATATATTTTTTCCATATATTATGGTAAATTTTTCTAGTTACAGGCTTTCTAGCCTGAATAAGAGTATCTACTACAGAATCTGAAAACCCACGCTTTGATAAAATCAAGCGTTCAAACTCCAAGCAGTCAGTTGGAGGAAAACCAGATTCGGATGTTCAAATGGACCCTGAATAAGAAGGTCCTGTCTCAAAGGTAGCTTCCATGGTGGAGCCGATGACACATTCACCAGGTCTGCATACCAAGTCCTGCGTGGCCACACAGGAACTATCAAGGTCACCGAAGCCCTCTCCAGATTGATCCTGGCTACCAGCCTGGGAATGAGAGGAAACGGTGGGAATACATAAGCTAGGTTGAAGATCCAAGGTGCTACTATTGTATCCAATAGAGTCGCCTTGGGATCCCTGGATTTGGACCCGTAACAAGGGACCATGAAGTTCTGACGAGAGGCCATCAGAACCAAGTCTGGAATGCCCCATAATTGAGTTATTTGGGCAAAGATTTCCAGATGGAGTTCCCACTCCCCCGGATGCTCCTCCATCGCCAGGGAACTCCTTGTTACCCCCTGATGGTTGATATATGTAACAGTCGTCATGATGACTGATTGAAACCTTATGAATTTGGCCTTTGCTAGTCTAGGCCAAGCCTTGAGAGCATTGAATATCGCTCTCAGTTCCATTATGTTTATCGGGAGAAGAGAGTCTTCCCGAAACCATAGACCCTGAGTTTTCAGGGGTTCCCAGACCGCGCCCCAGCCCACCAGACTGGCGTCGGTCGTGACAATGACCTATTCTGGTTTGCGGAAGCTCATTCCCTGTGACAGGTTGTCCAGGGTCAGCCACCAACGGAGTGAATCTCTGGTTATTTGATCTACTTGTATCGTCGGAGACAAGACTGTATAATCCCCATTCCACTGTCTGAGCATGCCCAGGTGCAATGGTCTTAGATGAATTCGTGCAAAAGGAACTATGTCCATTGCCGCAACCATCAACCCTATTACTTCCATGGACTGCGCTATGGAAGGAATAAGAACAGAATGAAGTACCTGACAAGAGCTTAGAAGTTTTGATTTTCTGGCCTCTGTCAGAAAAACCTTCATTTCTAAGGAAACTATTATTGTTCCCAAGAAGGGAACTCTTGTTGACGGGGACAGAGAACTTTTTTCTATGTTCATTTTCCACCTGTGAGATCTGAGAAAGGCTAGGACAATGTCCGTATGAGCCCTTGCTTTTGACAGAGACGACACCTGAATCAGGATGTCGTCCAAGTAAGGTACTACTGCAATGCCCCTTGGTCTTAGCACCGCTAGAAGGGACCCTAGTACCCTTGTGAAAATCCTTGGAGCAGTGGCTAATCCGAATGGAAGTGCCACAGGTAATGCTTGTCCAGAAAGGCGAACCTTAGGAACCGAAAATGTTCCTTGTGGATAGGAATACGTAGGTACGCATCCTTTAAGTCCACCGTGGTCATGAATTGACCTTCCTGGATGGTAGAAAGGATCGTTCGAATGGTTTCCATTTTGAATGATGAAACCCTTAGAAACTTGTTTAGAATCTTGAGATCTAAAATAGGTCTGAATGTTCCCTCTTATTTGTGAATTATGAACAGGTTGGAGTAAAAACCCATCCCTTGTTCTCCTAATGGAACAGGATGAATCACTCCCATGCTTAACAGGTCTTCTACACAGTGTAAGAATGCCTTTTCGAAGATAATTGAGACCCGTGGAACCTTCCCCTTGGGAGTAGTTCCCTGAATTCCAGGAGATAACCTTGAGAAACTATTTCTAGCGCCCAAGGATCCTGAACATCTCTTGCCCCAACCTGAGCAAAGAGAGAAAGTCTGCCCCCCACCAGATCCTTCCCAGATCGGGGGCCAACACTTCATGCTGTTTTGGTAGCAGTGGCAGGTGACTTGGCCTGCTTACCCTTGTTCCAGCCTTGCATCGGCCTCCAGGCTGGCTTGGTTTGAGAAGTATTACCCTCTTGCTTAGAGGGTGTAGAATTTGAGGCTGGTCCGTTTCTGCGAAAGGGACGAAAATTTGGCCTATTTTTAGCCTTAAAAGACCTATCCTGTGGGAGGGCGTGGCCCTTTCCCCCAGTGATGTCTGAAATAATCTCTTTCAAGTCAGGGCCAAACAGTGTTTTACCCTTGAAAGGGATGTTAAGCAAAAGCGCTCTGCGCGCCACGATAGCAAACCCTGAATTATTCGCCGCTAATCTAGCTAATTGCAAAGCGGCATCTAAAATAAAAAAGAGTTAGCCAATTTAAGAGCTTGAACTCTGTCCAAAACCTCCTCGTACGAAGATTCTTTATTAAGCGACTTTTCTAGTTCTTCGAACCAGAAACACGCAGCTGTAGTGACAGGAACAATGCATGAAATTGGTTGTAGAAGGTAACCTTGCTGAACAAACATCTTTTTAAGCAAACCCTCTAACCTTTAATCCATAGGATCTTGAAAGCACAACTATCTTCTATAGGAATAGAAGTGCGTTTGTTTAGAGTAGAAACCGCCCCCTCGACCTTGGGGACTGTATGCTATAAGTCCTTTCTGGGGTCGACTATAGGAAACTAATTTCTTAAATATAGGGGGAGGACAAAGGGTATGCCGGGCCTTTCCCACTCCTTATTTACTATGTCCGCCACCCGCTTGGGTATAGGAAAAACATCGGGGGGCACCGGAACCTCTAGGAACTTGTCCATCTTACCTAATTTCTCTGGAATGACCAAATTGTCACAATCATCCAGAGTAGATAATACCTCCTTAAGTAGTGCGTGGAGATGTTGAAATTTAAATTTAAAAGTTACAATATCAGGTTCTGCTTGTTGAGAAATTTTCCCTGAATCTGAAATTTCTCCCTCAGACAAAACCTCCCTCCTGGCCCCTTCAGATAGGTGTGAGGGTATGTCAGAAAAGATAACATCAGCGTCCTCTTGCTCCTCAGTGTTTAAAACAGAGCAATCACGCTTTCTCTGATAAGTAGGCATTTTGGAAAAAAATGCATGCAATAGAATTATCCATTACAGCCATTAATTGTTGTATGGTAATAAGTATTGGCGCACTAGATGTACTAGGGGCCTCTTGTGTGGGCAAAACTGGTGTAGACACAGAAGGGGATGATGCAGTACCATGCTTACTCCCCTCATTAGAGGAATCATCTTGGGCAATATCATATCTATGGCATTATTATCCCTACTTTGTTTGGACATTATGACACAAATATATCACATATATTTAAATGGGGAGACACATTGGCTTTCATACATATAGAACATCGTTATCTGATGGTTCAGACATGTTAAACAGGCTTAAACTTGTTAACAAAGCACAAAAAACGTTTTACAATAAAACCGTTACTGTCCCTTTAAATTTTAAACTGAACACACTTTATTACTGAATATGTGAAAAAGTATGAAGGAATTGTTCAAATTTCACCAAAATTTCACCACAGTAACTTAAAGCCTTAAAAGTATTGCACACCAAATTTGAAAGCTTTAACCCTTAAAATAACAGAACCGGAGCCGTTTTTACATTTAACCCCTATACAGTCCCAGGTATCTGCTTTGCTGAGACCCAACCAAGCCCAGAGGGGAATACGATACCAAATGATGCCTTCTATAAGCTTTTTCAGTGGTTCTTAGCTCCTCACGCATGCATCTGCATGCCATGCTTTCCAAAAACAACTGCGCATTAGAGGCGCGAAAATGAGGCTCTGTCTATGACTAGAAAAGGCCTCCAGTGAAAAAGGTGTCCAATACAGTGCCTGCCGTTTTTATTAAAACAATCCCCAAGATTTAACAACTATTAAAAGTAATAATCTGCCAAATATACTTAGTAAAGTAATCGTTTTAGCCCAGAAAAATGTCTACCAGTTTTTTAAGCCCTAATGAAGCCCTTTATTCTTTTACTTAAACAAAGAAAATGGCTTACCGGTTCCCATAGGGAAAATGACAGCTTCCAGCATTACCGAGTCTTGTTAGAAATGTGTCATACCTCAAGCAGCAAAAGTCTGCTCACTGTTTCCCCCAACTGAAGTTAATTCCTCTCAACAGTCCTGTGTGGAAACAGCCATCGATTTTAGTAACGGTTGCTAAAATCATTTTCCTCTTACAAACAGAAATCTTGATCTCTTTCCTGTTTCAGAGTAAATAGTACATACCAGCACTATTTTAAAATAACAAACTCTTGATTGAAGAATAAAAACTACATTTAAACACCAAAAAACTCTAAGCCATCTCCGTGGAGATGTTGCCTGTACAACGGCAAAGAGAATGACTGGGGAAGGCGGAGCCTAGGAGGGATCATGTGACCAGCTTTGCTGGGCTCTTTGCCATTTCCTGTTGGGGAAGAGAATATCCCACAAGTAAGGATGACGCCGTGGACCGGACACACCTATGTTGGAGAATAATATTATATAGACAATGCACATGCACATATTATATAGATCAATTGCCAAACTGACACGTTAGGAATAGATGAATGGAGTCCATAAATGATTGTTCTGGCTCTCACTTGTTTATTTTATTGAGACAATAGTGCTGAGACCATGTACTGTAGCTACAAAGTATGTTATATATATTTTTGTAACAATATTGTTGCAATCGACCACAATAAGTTCAGAGTATCAATATTAGACATCCATGTCGATAATCAGGGGTCAAGTCGAGCGGGAACGCATGGGAACGGAGTTCCTGCACTATTTTAGCAGGAGGAACTAAATTTCCTCTGGACAGAGGATAGAAGCACTTCAGTAAACACTGCTGCTGTTGGTGGGAGGAACTGGACCACAGTCTGGTTAGAGGGATAGTAAGATCCTCTAGTAATGGGCAGTAACACTTCCTACAATAAACTAAATGTAAGACTGTCAGCGGTCCTGCTGTGTTATCACCTCTCTTATGAATATTATCTTTATTATCTTTTATTACACATGGTGCTTACATTTCTGTGCGTCTTGCTCTGGGGATATTTAGCTCCCCTCAGCAGAAATAGGACTATTGCACCTTAAGTGGGTAAGACTCTGTGATAGAGGAGGATTCTTAAGCCCAAAGGCAACCATTCAACCCTTTATTGGATTGAATTTGCTTTCATTAACCAAAGTGTATAGATTTTATACATATAATTACAATGTGTGTGCATGTATGTATGTATGTATGTACGTACGTACGTACGTACGTACGTACGTATGTATGTATATATATATATATATATATATATATATATATATATATATATATATATATATATATATATATATATATATAAGCTAGGAAAGGGAGGGCACTCTCAGGATTTATATACATCAAAGTTAGTTTATTGTTTATAACAACAACGTTAGAAAGTCATAAGGATAGGTCGACGTTTCAGCTTACACCTGTTTTGCCGGTGGTGTTGTGTGCGGCTGCTAGTCGCCGTTGTGAGTTGTTCATCTGTCTTGATGAAGGCTTCTATGTAAGCCGAAACGTCGGCCTATCCTTATGACTTTCTAACGTTGTTGTTATAAATAAACTAACTTTGATGTATATAAATCATGAGAGTGCCCTCCCTTTCCTAGCTCTTATCTACAATCCATTGAGGATTGCACCCAGGTGCTTCATTATTAGTTGAAGCTGGAGTGCTGGAACACGTGCTAATTGGATAATATATATATATATATATATATATATATACACACACACACACACACACATACAATATTAATTGTGAGGGAGGGTGGAAGTCTTGGTGAGTTTCCACACTTTTTTTTTTGCAGAACTTGACCCTGTCGATAATGTGAAGTTACCAGTGTATAAGAAATTGGAAAGTACAGGTTCCGTCCTGTCAGAAACCCCTATGTATATAATGGGTTAACCAATGTCAATAGTATCAAATATAAGGCTCTCGCTATATTAGCGTTTCAAATATTGGATTATTATGTTATTATATAGAACCAGGACACTATTGAGGCATAACGAATGTGTAGGGGTGTATGTATATATATATATATATATATATATATATATATATATATATATATATATATATATATATATATATATATATATATATATATATATATATACATACATACACACATACACACACATACACATCCCTCAGTTTACGCCGGGGTTAGGTTCCAGGAGGAATGGTTGTAAATCGAAACCATTGTAAATTGAAACCCAATTTATAATGTAAGTTAATGGGAAGTGAGTGGGTTAGGTTCCAGGCCCCTCTCAAAATTGTCATAAGTAACACCTAATACATTATTTTTAAAGCTTTGAAATGAAGACTTTAAATGCTAAACAGCATTATAAACCTAATAATATAGATCGTATCATCATCAAACTAAGTTTAATGAAAAAAAAATTGCTAACATCACCTATTTAAATAATCACACAACAGACTGCATCATCATCAAACTAAGTTTAATAAACAAAAACTTTTTTTTACATTTTTCTGCAATCAGTTCTCTGCATTGTTAGCATGTTAGATAATATTGGGTCTGCACCTATTCTATGCATTTCAATCTGCAGTGATTAATAGGCAGTTAGGCACCCTCATCTCAAGCTGCTGGACAGGAACATAATAGGGAAGTGCCTGCTAAATCTTGTTGCTCGATAGGTCTGGTCTGCTCTGTGTACACAGATCAATTTCAGGCTATTAAGTTGCAAAACTTTGCTGCAAAACAAGTGTACAGCTCCACCTACTGGCTATTTTAATTAGAGCACTTTGCTTTCCAAAGCTTTTCAAAAGCAGTAACATGACTGAAAAAAAAACAGAATTTATGCTTACCTGATAAATTTCTTTCTCTTGTGATGTATCGAGTCCACTGATTCATCCATACTTGTGGGACATTCTCCTTCCTAACAGGAAGTGGCAAAGAGAGCACCCACAGCAGAGCTGTCTATATAGCTCCTCCCTTAGCTCCGCCCCCCCAGTCATTCGACGAAGGCTAGGAAGAAAAAGGAGAAACTATAGGGTGCAGAGGTGACTGAAGTTTTTCAAATAAAAATATACTACCTGTCTTAAACAGACAGGGCGAGACGTGGACTCGATGCATCACAAGAGAAAGAAATTTATCAGGTAAGCATAAATTCTGTTTTCTCTTGTAAGATGTATCGAGTCCACGGATTCATCCATACTTGTGGGATACCAATACTAAAGCTTTAGGACACGGATGGAGGGAGGGAGGGACAAGACAGGTACCTTAAACGGAAGGCACCACTGCTTGTAGAACCTTTCTCCCAAAAATAGCCGCAGAAGAAGCAAAAGCTTAGAATTTGGAAAATTTGGAAAAAGTATGAAGCGAAGACCAAGTCGCCGCCTTACAAATCTGTTCAACAGAAGCCTCATTTTTAAAAGTCCATGTGGAAGCCACTGCTCTAGTAGAATGAGCAGTAATTCTTTGTCACCACACTCACTTTACCCTTCCTAGCAGTTAAGCAGGCAAAGAGAATGAGTGGGGGCGGAGCTAAGGGAGGAGCTATATAGACAGCTCTGCTGTGGGTGCTCTCTTTGCCATTTCCTATTAGGAAGGAGAATATCCCACAAGTATGTATGAATTTGTGGACTCGATACATCTGAAACGGCGCAAATTGAACCGGCGTAAACCGAGGGCTATATATATATATATATATATATATATATATATATATATATATATATATATATATATATATATATATATATATATATATATATATATATATATATATATATATATATATATATATATATATATATATATATATATATACATACACATCCATACATACATACATACATACATACATATATATATATATATATACACACACGCATTTATTTTATATCCTTGTCAGAAACTCCTATGTATCTAATGGGTTAACAGATATTAATAAATGTCAAATATATGGATCTCGCTATATAAGCGTTTCAAGTTTGGATTATAGTGGCCTAGATTTAGAGTTGGACGGTAGCCGTCAAAACCAGCGTTAGATGCTCCTAACGCTGGTTTTAGGCTACCGCCGGTATTTGGAGTCAGTCAGGAAAGGGTCTAACGCTCACTTTCCAGCCGCGACTTTTCCATACCGCAGATCCCCTTACGTCAATTGCGTATCCTATCTTTTCAATGGGATCTTTCTAACTCCGGTATTTAGAGTCGTGGCTGAAGTGAGCGTTAGAAATCTAACGACAAAACTCCAGCCGCAGAAAAAAGTCAGTAGTTAAGAGCTTTCTGGGCTAACGACGGTTTATAAAGCTCTTAACTACTGTGCTCTAAAGTACACTAACACCCATAAATTACCTATGTACTCCTAAACCGAGGTCCCCCCACATCGCCGCCACTCGATTA
Organism: Bombina bombina; assembly: GCF_027579735.1. Taxonomy (NCBI): domain Eukaryota; kingdom Metazoa; phylum Chordata; class Amphibia; order Anura; family Bombinatoridae; genus Bombina; species Bombina bombina. The sequence goes on along the minus strand of NC_069502.1, from coordinate 1,107,059,581 downwards.
AATTTTTTTAACCCCTAATCTGCCGACCGCCACCTATGTTATACTTATGTACCCCTAATCTGCTGCCCCTAACACCGCCGACCCCTATATTATATTTATTAACCCCTAACCTGCCCCCCACAACGTCGCCGCCAGCTACCTACAATAATTAACCCCTAATCTGCCGACCGCAAAGCGCCGCCACCTACATTATAGCTATGTACCCCTAATCTGCTGCCCCTAACAACGCCGACCCCTATATTATATTTATTAACCCCTAATATGCCCCCCACAACGTCGCCTCCACCTGCCTACACTTATTAACCACTAATCTGCCGAGCGGATCTCACCGCTACTATAATAAAGTTATTAACCCCTAATCCGCCTCACTCCCGCCTCAATAACCCTATAATAAATAGTATTAACCCCTAATCTGCCCTCCCTAACATCGCCAACACCTAACTTCAATTATTAACCCCTAATCTGCCGACCGAATCTCGCCGCTACTGTAATAAATGGATTAACCCCTAAAGTCTAACCCTAACACTAACACCCCCCTAAGTTAAATATAATTTAAATCTAACGAAATAAATTAACTCTTATTAAATAAATTATTCCTATTTAAAGCTAAATACTTACCTGTAAAATAAACCCTAATATAGCTACAATATAAATTATAATTATATTATAGCTATTTTAGGATTTATAGTTATTTTACAGGCAACTTTGTATTTATTTTAACCAGGTACAATAGCTATTAAATAGTTAAGAACTATTTAATAGCTAAAATAGTTAAAATAATTACAAAATTACCTGTAAAATAAATCCTAACCTAAGTTACAATTAAACCTAACACTACACTATCAATAAATAAAATAAATAAAATACCTGCAATTATCTACAATTAAACCTAACACTACACTATCAATAAATTAATTAAATACAATATCTACAAATAAATACAATTAAATAAACTAACTAAAGTACAAAAAATAAAAAAGAACTAAGTTACAAAAAATAAAAAAATATTTACATTTAACATTAGAAAAAAATTACAACAATTTTAAACTAATTACACCTACTCTAAACCCCCTAATAAAATAACAAAGACCCCCCCAAAATAAAAAAATGCCCTACCCTATTCTAAATTACAAAAGTTCAAAGCTCTTTTACCTTACCAGCCCTGAACAGGGCCCTTTGCGGGGCATGCCCCAAAGAATTCAGTTCTTTTGCCTTTGAAAAAAACACATACAATACCCCCCCCCCCCAACATTACAACCCACCACCCACATACCCCTAATCTAACCCAAACCCCCCTTAAATAAACCTAACACTAAGCCCCTGAAGATCTTCCTACCTTATCTTCACCATACCAGGTTCACCGATCGATCCAGAAGAGCTCCTCCGATGTCTTGATCCAAGCCCAAGCGGGGGGCTGAAGATGTCCATGATCCGGCTGAAGTCTTCATCCAAGCGGGAGCTGAAGAGGTCCATGATCCGGCTGAAGTCTTCTATCAACGGCATCTTCAATCTTCTTTCTTCCGGATCCATGTTCATCCCGCCGACGACTTCCCGACGAATGACGGTTCCTTTAAGGGACGTCATCCAAGATGGCGTCCCTCGAATTCCGATTGGCTGATAGGATTCTATCAGCCAATCGGAATTAAGGTAGGAAAATTCTGATTGGCTGATGGAATCAGCCAATCAGAATCAAGTTCAATCTGATTGGCTGATCCGATCTGATCGGAACAGCCAATAGAATGCGAGCTCAATCTGATTTGCTGATTGAATCAGCCAACCGGATTGAACTTGATTCTGATTGGCTGATTCCATCAGCCAATCAGAATTTTCCTACCTTAATTCCGATTGGCTGATAGAATCCTATCAGCCAATCGGAATTCGAGGGACGCCATCTTGGATGACGTCCCTTAAAGGAACCGTCATTCGTCGGGAAGTCGTTGGTGAAGATGGATGTTCCGCATCGGCGGGATGAACATGGATCCGGAAGAAAGAAGATTGAAGATGCCGTTGATAGAAGACTTCAGCCGGATCATGGACCTCTTCAGCTCCCGCTTGGATGAAGACTTCAGCCGGATCATGGACATCTTCAGCCCCCCGCTTGGGCTTGGATCAAGACATCGGAGGAGCTCTTCTGGATTGATCGGTGAACCTGGTATGGTGAAGATAAGGTAGGAAGATCTTCAGGGGCTTAGTGTTAGGTTTATTTAAGGGGGGTTTGGGTTAGATTAGGAATATGTGGGTGGTGGGTTGTAATGTTGGGGGGGGGTATTGTATGTGTTTTTTTTACAGGCAAAAGAGCTGAATTCTTTGGGGCATGCCCCGCAAAGGGTCCTGTTCAGGGCTGGTAAGGTAAAAGAGCTTTGAACTTTTTTAATTTAGAATAGGGTAGGGCATTTTTTTATTTTGGGGGTCTTTGTTGTTTTATTAGGGGGCTTAGAGTAGGTGTAATAAGTTTAAAATTGTTGTAATATTTTTCTGATGTTTGTAAATATTTTTTTATTTTTTGTAACTTAGTTCTTTTTTATTTTTTGTACTTTAGTTAGTTTATTTCATTGTAGTTATTTGTAGGTATTGTATTTAAATAATTTATTGATAGTGTAGTGTTAGGTTTAATTGTAACTTAGGTTATGATTTATTTTACAGGTAATTTTGCAATTATTTTAACTAGGTAACTATTAAATAGTTCTTAACTATTTAATAGCTATTGTACCTGGTTAATATAATTACAAAGTTGCCTGTAAAATAAATATTAATCCTAAAATAGCTATAATATAATTATAATTTATATTGTAGCTATATTAGGGTTTATTTTACAGGTAAGTATTTAGCTTTAAATAGGAATAAGTTATTTAATAATAGTTAATTTATTTAGTTAGATAAAAATTATATTTAACTTAGGGGGGTGTTAGGGTTAGGGTTAGAATTAGCTTTAGGGGTTAATACATTTATTAGAATAGCGGTGAGCTCCCGTCGGCAGATTAGGGGTTAATGTTTGAAGTTAGGTGTCGGCTATGTTAGGGAGGGCAGATTAGGGGTTAATACTATTTATTATAGGGTTATTGAGGCGGGAGTGAGGCGGATTAGGGGTTAATAACTTTATTATAATAGCGGCGCGGTCCGGTCGACAGATTAGGGGTTAATAAGTGTAGGCAGGTGGAGGCGACATTGTGGGGGGCAGATTAGGGGTTAATTAATATAATATAGGGGTCGGCGGTGTTAGGGGCAGCAGATTAGGGGTACATAGGGATAATGTAAGTAGCAGCGGTTTACGAAGCGGCAGATTAGGGGTTAAAAAAATATGCAGGTGTCAGCGATAGCGGGGGCGGCAGATTAGGGGTTAATAAGTGTAAGGTTAGGGGTGTTTAGACTCGGGGTACATGTTAGAGTGTTAGGCGGAGACGTAGGAAGTGTTTCCCCATAGAAAACAATGGGGCTGCGTTAGGAGCTGAACGCGGCTTTTTTGCAGGTGTTAGGTTTTTTTCAGCTCAAACAGCCCCATTGTTTTCTATGGGGATATCGTGCACAAGCACGTTTTTGAAGCTGGCCGCTTCCGTAAGCACCGCTGGTATCTAGAGTTCCAGTGGCGTTAAATTATGCTCTACGCTCCCTTTTTGGAGCCTAACGCACTGAAAACCCAGCCATTCTGTGAACTCTAAATACCAGCGGTATTTAAAAGGTGCGTGGGAAAAAAAGCACGCGTAGCTAACGCACCCCTTTGGCCGCAGAACTCTAAATCTAGGCGTATGATATTATATAGAACCCAGACATAATTAGAGCAAAATGAACGTGTTGGGATATACAGGTACAAAGGACCCAGACATTAGTAAAGCATAGAGAGTGTATTAGGATATATAAATTTGAGTCTGGTCAAAGAAACCCCTTGTGTATCCTGTAAACTTTTCAGTATCAATAATGATCAAGAGTATACATAAAAGCGTAAATCGCTATATTAGCGTTCCCCAATTGAGTTATTGTGATACTACATATGTCCCAAACTATGATGAAGCATAAACAGAATATTGGGGTGTAACATAAGCCGGAGTTTACTAGGACAATTAAACTATCGTTGTCATGTTATATCATCAAATGTACTAAACTGACATGGGTAATATATAATGGTGTTAGATATACACCATTCCATAATATGGGATTCAACTTATCCTCACTAGAGAATTATTTACAGCTGTTAGTTGGTAATATATTAACGGACTGTTTAGTTAAGTACTGTTGCCGGTTTGGCATTTAAATAAAAGCAGACTCATTATTAGAAAATCCAACTATTACAGAGGTCTAAGCATAACAGCGGTGCTATTGGTTAACAGAGTGTTCTACTATACTATTAAAAAAATTGAGGGTCCTATTACTCCTCGGCTAACTCCCTAACATGTTTCCCGTATAAACGCTTTGTCGAAGGCGGAGCCGCCGCCTAAAGTTCCCATATTTAAAGGAGGAGATTTGATGCTGAAAGGGTATGTCAGGCTCATTGGTGATTGGCTAAACGTTCTATCAATATGCGCATATTGAAGGTCCGGGAATAGGTGATAGTGGTTGGACAAACCAGACGAAGCTGAATGGATATCTGGGACTTATTGCGGATTGGCTAAAGATCCTGTCAATCAAAGTTTATTTATCGTCCCAGAATGAACAGAATGTTAAGACGACAAAGAGGCTGAATATCATTGAATATAATGTTACTCGAGTATAAATATAAATTATTTTGTCATACTAGTATACTAGTTTGTATTATAATTTACTAACAAGGTGATAACGTGATGTGATTATGATGATTACATGTGTGAATACAAATAGAAAAAACTAAACTGTGACATGAATGGGGAGTTAAAGGTTGTAGGGAAAATTTGCAACAAAAAAGATATAGGGCTCCATGTACGAAGCAGCGAAAGCTGCTCCGGAGCCTTTGCGGGGCAGGTTCGCATATGCGAGCCTGCTTCCCGCAATGTAAGAAGCAGCTGCTTCCTACACCCTACGCCACCTCTTAGGTGGCGAAGCAAAATCACAGAGAGCACGCTCGCTCTCGGTGATTGACAGCCCCTTTGGTCGCGCGACTGAAGGGGAGGGCATTACACACTCCGCTGAGTGTGTAATGATACATACGGGCAAGCGGATCAATGGATCCGCTGCCCGTGTGTAGCAGAGGCGGGTGGACAGCTTCACGAGTTAAGAAGCTGTCCGCCCGCCTCTTAGTACATGGAGCCCATAGTGTAATCAAAGAAGGGAAATTATTAGAAAGGACATGTATCCTTAAGAATTCATTATAATGTGACTGTGATGTGCGTAAAATACTGTGATTTTTGAAGAGATTGTCAATCTAGCCAATAATGTGTTAAATATAAGAGATAATAATCTAGCGTATGGTTTCAAATATCTTCTACGTGTTAGTGATCTTATATGGATATATAGATATCTTTTTTATGGATAGAGGACTATAATGGAGGTGGTAGGACTAGTATTAATCTTTGAACTTATTCCCATACTGGTTATATTATTAGATGGAGATTTTTGTTTATCCTAGAAAACAGTAAAAATTGTTTTGTTCATTCATCCCATTAGGGTGCACACTATTTAGGAGATAAATCCATCTACATTCTTTTCTTAACAGTGCTTGTTCCCTCTTTGATTACACTATATCTTTTTTGTTGACAATTTTCCCTTCAACCATTAACTCCCCATTCATGTCAGTTTAGTTTTTTTCTGTGTGTATTCACTTTACACATATAATCAAAAGGATTGAACATCTGGCACATCTGCCAGACGCTTATGTAACAAGACATAATGCAAAAATCTGACCCTTCAGAGAACTGCCTGACAAACTTTTCTCCAGACCTTCCTGGATGAAAGACAAAATCCTAGGAATTCTGACCCTACTCCCAGAGTAGCCCTTAGATTCGCACCAATAAAGATATTTACGCCATATCCTATGGTAAATCTTTCTAGTAACAAGCTTGCGAGCCTGAATCATGGTCTTAATGACAGACTCAGAAAAGCCACGCTTAGACAACACTAAGTGTTCAATCTCCAAGCAGTCAGCTTCAGAAAAACGAGATTTGGATGAAGAAATGGACCCGGAGTTAGAAGGTCCTTCCTCAGAGGCAGCCTTCAAGGTGGAAGAGATGACATCTTCACTAGGTCTGCATACCAGGTCCTGCAAGGCCACGCAGGGGCTGTGAGAATTACCGTTGCTTTCTCCTGTTTGATACGAGCAATGACTCGTGGAAGGAGAGCAAACGGAGGAAACAGGTATGCTAGACTGAAAACCCAAGGTACCGCCAGAGCATCTATAATGCAGCGTGAGGATCTCTTGACCTTGAACCAAACCTTGGAAGCTTGGCGTACTGTCGATACACCATCATATCCAACTCTGGCATCCCCCACTTGAGGGTTAAGCTGGAGAACACTTCCGGATGGAGTGCCCACTCCTTGGGATGAAATGTCTGTCTGTTTAGAAAGTCCGCTTCCCAGTTGTCCACCCCTGGAATGTGGATGGCAGATAAACAACTGTGGGCTTCCCTTCATGGCTAAGGACAACTGAGGCCACGCTATCAGAGCATTGTAAATCACTCTCAACTCCAAGATATTTATAGGGAGAGCAGACTCCTCCGGAGTCCATAGACCCTGCGCTTTTAACGAGTCCCAGACTGTCCCCCAGCCCAGCAGGCTGGCGTCCGTGGTTATAATGACTCAAGAAGGTCTCCAGAAGCATGTGCCTTGAGATAGATGCTCCTGAGAACACCACCATGGGAGAGAGCCTCTCGTCGACTAATCTAGATTGATCCTCTGAGACAGATTCAAATGGTCCCCGTTCCATTGTCTGAGCATAGATAGCTGTAGTGCTCGCAAATAGAATCGAGCAAAGGGAATGATGTCCATAGAAGCCACTATCAGACCAATTACCTCCATATATTGAGCCACTGATGGCCGAACAGTAGACTGTAGAGAGAGGCAAGAGGAGAGAATTTTGGATTTTCAGACCGTAAGAAAAAAACATTTCATAGACAGGGAATCTATTATGGTCCCTAGCAAAAACCACCTTTGTAGCTGGAACAAGGGAACTCTTTTCCAGATTCACTTTCCATCCGTTGGAACGTAGAAAAGACAACAAGATCTCTGTATGAGAGTTTGCTTGTTGAAAATAGAATTTATGCTTACCTGATAAATTACTTTCTCTTACAGTGTATCTAGTCCACGGATTCATCCTTACTTGTGGGATATTCTCATTCCCTACAGGAAGTGGCAAAGAGAGCACACAGCAGAGCTGTCCATATAGCTCCCCCTCAGGCTCCGCCCCCCCCCCAGTCATTCGACCAACGGTTAGGAGAAAAAGGAGAAACCATAGGGTGCAGTGGTGACTGTAGTTTTACAAAAATAAATTTGAACCTGACTTAATTGCCAGGGCGGGCCGTGGACTGGATACACCGTAAGAGAAAGTAATTTATCAGGTAAGCATAAATTCTGTTTTCTCTTATATGGTGTATCCAGTCCACGGATTCATCCTTACTTGTGGGATACCAATACCAAAGGACACGGATGAAGGGAGGGAACAAGTCAGGTAACCTAAACGGAAGGCACCACTGCTTGCAAAACCTCTCCCAAAAATAGCCTCTGAAGAGGCAAAAGTATCAAATTTGTAAAATTTGGCAAAAGTATGCAGTGAAGACCAAGTCGCTGCCTTACAAATCTGTTCTACAGAAGCCTCATTCTTGAAAGCCCATGTGGAAGCCACAGCTCTGGTGGAATGAGCTGTAATTCGTTCAGGAGGCTGCTGTCCAGCAGTCTCATAAGCCAATCGGATGATGCTTTTCAGCCAGAAGGAAAGAGAGGTAGCAGTCGCTTTCTGACCTCTCCTCTTAACAGAATAGACAACAAACAAAGAAGATGTTTGTCTGAAATCTTTAGTTGCTTGTAAATAGAATTTCAAAGCACGAACCACATAAAGATTGTGTAATAATCGTTCCTTCTTAGAAACTGGATTAGGACACAGAGAAGGAACAATGATTTCCTGGTTAATATTCTTATTAGAAACAACTTTCGGAAGAAAACCAGGTTTGGTACGCAAAACAACCTTATCTGCATGGAACACCAGATAGGGTGAATTACACTGCAAAGCAGACAATTCTGAAACTCTTCGAGCAGAAGAAATAGCTACCAAAAACAAAACCTTCCAAGATAATAACTTAATATCTATGGAATGTAAAGGTTCAAACGGAACCCCTTGAAGAACTGAAAGAACTAAATTAAGACTCCATGGAGCAGCCACAGGTTTATAGACAGGCTTGATTCTCACTAAAGCCTGTGCAAACGCCTGAACGTCTGGTACTGCTGCCAGATGCTTGTGTAACAGGATAGACAGAGCAGATATCTGTCCCTTTAAGGAACTAGCTGATAATCCTTTCTCCAATCCTTCTTGGAGAAAGGACAATATCCTGGGAATCCTAACTTTACTCCATGAGTAACCATTGGATTCACACCAACAAAGATATTTCAGCCATATCTTATGGTAAATTTTCCTGGTGACAGGCTTTCTGGCCTGGATCAGAGTATCGATAACTGTTTCAGAGAACCCACGCTTAGCTAGAATTAAGCGTTCAATCTCCAAGCAGTCAGTTGCAGAGAAACTAGATTTGGATGCTTGAATGGACCCTGTATTAGAAGATCCTGCCTCTAACACCACATTCACTTTACCCTCCCGTGGAGATGCTACTTGTTAGAGCGGCAAAGAGAATGACTGGGGGGCGGAGCCTGAGGGGGCGCTATACGGACAGCTCTGCTGTGTGCTCTCTTTGCCACTTCCTGTAGGGAATGAGAATATCCCACAAGTAAGGATGAATCCGTGGACTGGATACACCATGTAAGAGAAAAGATGGCACCTGAACCAATATGCCGTCCAGGTAATCTTTGAAAATATTCTGGGAACTATGGCAAGGCCAAACGGAAGAGCCACAAACTGGAAGTGTTTGTCTAGAAAGGCAAATCTCATGTACTTGTGATGGTCCCTGTGAATGGGAACATGAAGATACGCATCCTTTGGGTCTATGGTCGTCATAAACTGACCCTCTTGTACCAAGGGGAGAATGGACCGAATAGTCTCCATTTTGAAGGATGGAACCCTGAGAAACTTGTTTAGACACTTTAGGTCTAAAATAGGACGAAAAGTTCCCTCTTTTTTTGGGAACTACAAACAGATTGGAATAGAATCCCAGACCCTGTTTCTTTTCGGGGACAGGAACAATTACTCCCAGGGAAGAAAGTTCCCGAACGCAATTCAAGAATGCCTCTCTTTTTCTCTTTTTTTTTTCATTTTTTTTTTTTAGTCTGCAGATAATCTTGAGAGAAGAAACCTGCCCATGGAAGGAAAAATCTTGAATTCTATCTTGTAACCCTGAGACACTACGTCCACAGCCCAATAATCTGGGACATCTCGTACCCAAGCTGGATAAAACAGAGAAAGTCTGCCCCCCACTTGGTCCGGAAAAGGACCAGGGCAACCCCTTCATGCTGACTTAGACTCAGCTGCAGACTTCTTAGACTGCCTTCCCTTGTTCCAAAACTGATTGGGTTTCCAAGACTACTTTAAGTGTTCCTGCTTAGAAGAGGGAGAGGAAGACTTTCCTTTGGGGTTACGAAAGGGACGAAAATTACTTTGACGTCCTTTAGATCTATTTTTCTTGTCTTGTGGTAGAATAGACCCTATCCCACCAGTAATGTCAGAGATTATTTCTGCCAAACCAGGGCCAAACAAGGTCTTAACCGTGTAAGGAAGCGCTAAAAGCATGGACTTAGAGGTCACATCCGCTGACCATGATTTCAGCAACAAAGTCCTGTGGGCTATTACAGCGAAGCCAGAAATCTTGGCTCCTAGCTTAAATAACTTGTATGGTGGCATCAGAAATAAAGGAATTGGCTAGCTTGAGAGCCTTAATCCTATCTTGGATTTCCTCCAAAGGAGTCTCAACCTGAACAGACTCAGACAGAACATCTAACCAGTAAGATGCCACACTGGACACACAAACCGCCGTTTGACATTGAAGGCCCTGATGAACATAAATCTTCTTCAAATAAGCCTCCAGCATTTTGTCCATATGATTTTTAAAAGAAAAGCTATCCTCTATAGAGTCTATAGGAATATTAGGAAAATGGCCCCTTCTACCTTAGGCACCGTCCGCCATGCATCTTCAATAGAGTCAGCGACAGGAAACTTCTTTTTAAAAACAGGAGACGGGGAAAAACAGAATTTATGTTTACCTGATAAATTACTTTCTCCAACGGTGTGTCCGGTCCACGGCGTCATCCTTACTTGTGGGATATTCTCTTCCCCAACAGGAAATGGCAAAGAGCCCAGCAAAGCTGGTCACATGATCCCTCCTAGGCTCCGCCTTCCCCAGTCATTCGACCGACGTCAAGGAGGAATATTGCATAGGAGAAATCATATGATACCGTGGTGACTGTAGTTAAAGAAAATAAATTATCAGACCTGATTAAAAAACCAGGGCGGGCCGTGGACGGGACACACCGTTGGAGAAAGTAATTTATCAGGTAAACATAAATTCTGTTTTCTCCAACATAGGTGTGTCCGGTCCACGGCGTCATCCTTACTTGTGGGAACCAATACCAAAGCTTTAGGACACGGATGAAGGGAGGGAGCAAATCAGGTCACCTAGATGGAAGGCACCACGGCTTGCAAAACCTTTCTCCCAAAAATAGCCTCAGAAGAAGCAAAAGTATCAAATTTGTAAAATTTAGTAAAAGTGTGCAGTGAAGACCAAGTCGCTGCCTTACATATCTGATCAACAGAAGCCTCGTTCTTGAAGGCCCATGTGGAAGCCACGGCCCTAGTGGAATGAGCTGTGACTCTTTCAGGAGGCTGCCGTCCGGCAGTCTCGTAAGCCAATCTGATGATGCTTTTAAGCCAAAAAGAGAGAGGTAGAAGCTGCTTTTTGACCTCTCCTTTTACCAGAATAAACAACAAACAAGGAAGATGTTTGTCTAAAATCCTTTGTAGCATCTAAATAGAATTTTAGAGCACGAACTACATCCAAATTGTGCAACAAACGTTCCTTCTTTGAAACTGGATTCGGACACAAAGAAGGCACGACTATCTCCTGGTTAATGTTTTTGTTAGAAACAACTTTCGGAAGAAAACCAGGTTTAGTACGCAAAACCACCTTATCTGCATGGAACACCAGATAAGGAGGAGAACACTGCAGAGCAGATAACTCTGAAACTCTTCTAGCAGAAGAAATTGCAACCAAAAACAAAACTTTCCAAGATAATAACTTAATATCAACGGAATGTAAGGGTTCAAACGGAACCCCCTGAAGAACTGAAAGAACTAAATTGAGACTCCAAGGAGGAGTCAAAGGTTTGTAAACAGGCTTGATTCTAACCAGAGCCTGAACAAAAGCTTGAACATCTGGCACAGCTGCCAGCTTTTTGTGAAGTAACACAGACAAAGCAGAAATCTGTCCCTTCAAAGAACTTGCAGATAATCCTTTCTCCAAACCTTCTTGAAGAAAGGATAGAATCTTAGGAATTTTTATCTTGTCCCAAGGGAATCCTTTAGATTCACACCAACAGATATATTTTTTCCATATTTTATGGTAGATTTTTCTAGTTACAGGCTTTCTGGCCTGAACAAGAGTATCAATGACAGAATCTGAGAACCCTCGCTTTGATAAAATCAAGCGTTCAATCTCCAAGCAGTCAGTTGGAGTGAGACCAGATTCGGATGTTCGAACGGACCTTGAACAAGAAGGTCCCGTCTCAAAGGTAGCTTCCATGGTGGAGCCGATGACATATTCACCAGGTCTGCATACCAAGTCCTGCGTGGCCACGCAGGAGCTATCAAGATCACCGATGCCCTCTCCTGATTGATCCTGGCTACCAGCCTGGGGATGAGAGGAAACGGTGGGAATACATAAGCTAGGTTGAAGGTCCAAGGTGCTACTAGTGCATCTACTAGAGTCGCCTTGGGATCCCTGGATCTGGACCCGTAGCAAGGAACCTTGAAGTTCTGACGAGAGGCCATCAGATCCATGTCTGGAATGCCCCACAACTGAGTAATTTGGGCAAAGATTTCCGGATGGAGTTCCCACTCCCCCGGATGAAATGTCTGACGACTCAGAAAATCCGCTTCCCAATTTTCCACTCCTGGGATGTGAATTGCAGACAAGTGGCAGGAGTGAGTCTCCGCCCATTGAATGATTTTGGTCACTTCTTCCATCGCCAGGGAACTGATTGTTCCCCCTTGATGGTTGATATACGCAACAGTCGTCATGTTGTCCGATTGAAACCGTATGAATTTGGCCTTTGCTAGCTGAGGCCAAGCCTTGAGAGCATTGAATATCGCTCTCAGTTCCAGAATATTTATCGGGAGAAGAGATTCTTCCCGAGACCAAAGACCCTGAGCTTTCAGGAGTCCCCAGACCGCGCCCCAGCCCACCAGACTGGCGTCGGTCGTGACAATGACCCACTCTGGTCTGCGGAAGCTCATCCCTTGTGACAGGTTGTCCAGGGACAGCCACCAACGGAGTGAATCTCTGGTCCTCTGATCTACTTGTATCGTCGGAGACAAGTCTGTATAATCCCCATTCCACTGACTGAGCATGCACAGTTGTAATGGTCTCAGATGAATTCGCGCAAAAGGAACTATGTCCATTGCCGCGACCATCAAACCTATTACTTCCATGCACTGCGCTATGGAAGGAAGAGGAACAGAATGAAGTACTTGACAAGAGTTTAGAAGTTTTGATTTTCTGGCCTCTGTCAGAAAAATCCTCATTTCTAAGGAGTCTATTATTGTTCCCAAGAAGGGAACTCTTGTTGACGGAGATAGAGAACTTTTTTCTACGTTCACTTTCCACCCGTGAGATCTGAGAAAGGCCAGGACAATGTCCGTATGAGCCTTTGCTTGTGGAAGGGACGACGCTTGAATCAGAATGTCGTCCAAGTAAGGTACTACTGCAATGCCCCTTGGTCGTAGCACCGCTAGAAGGGACCCCAGTACCTTTGTGAAAATTCTTGGAGCAGTGGCTAATCCGAATGGAAGTGCCACAAACTGGTAATGCTTGTCCAGAAAGGCGAACCTTAGGAACCGATGATGTTCCTTGTGGATAGGAATATGTAGATACGCATCCTTTAAATCCACCGTGGTCATGAATTGACCTTCCTGGATGGAAGGAAGAATTGTTCGAATGGTTTCCATTTTGAACGATGGAACCTTGAGAAACTTGTTTAGGATCTTGAGATCTAAGATTGGTCTGAATGTTCCCTCTTTTTTGGGAACTATGAACAGATTGGAGTAGAACCCCATCCCTTGTTCTCCTAATGGAACAGGATGAATCACTCCCATTTTTAACAGGTCTTCTACACAATGTAAGAATGCCTGTCTTTTTATGTGGTCTGAAGACAATTGAGACCTGTGGAACCTCCCCCTTGGGGGAAGCCCCTTGAATTCCAGAAGATAACCTTGGGAGACTATTTCCAGCGCCCAAGTATCCAGAACATCTCTTGCCCAAGCCTGAGCGAAGAGAGAGAGTCTGCCCCCCCACCAGATCCGGTCCTGGATCGGGGGCCAACATCTCATGCTGTCTTGGTAGCAGTGGCAGGTTTCTTGGCCTGCTTACCTTTGTTCCAGCCTTGCATTGGCCTCCAGGATGGCTTGGCTTGAGAAGTATTACCCTCTTGCTTAGAGGATGTAGCACTTGGGGCTGGTCCGTTTCTGCGAAAGGGACGAAAATTTGGTTTATTCTTAGCCTTGAAAGACCTATCCTGAGGAAGGGCGTGGCCCTTGCCCCCAGTGATATCAGAAATAATCTCTTTCAAGTCAGGGCCAAACAGCGTTTTCCCCTTGAAAGGAATGTTAAGCAATTTGTTCTTGGAAGACGCATCCGCTGACCAAGATTTTAGCCAAAGCGCTCTGCGCGCCACAATAGCAAACCCAGAATTTTTCGCCGCAAATCTAGCCAATTGCAAAGTGGCGTCTAAAGTAAAAGAGTTAGCCAATTTGAGAGCATGAATTCTGTCCAAAATCTCCTCATAAGAAGAATCTTTATTGAGCGCCTTTTCTAGTTCATCGAACCAGAAACACGCTGCTGTAGTGACAGGAACAATGCATGAAATTGGTTGTAGAAGGTAACCTTGCTGAACAAACATCCTTTTAAGCAAACCCTCTAATTTTTTATCCATAGGATCTTTGAAAGCACAACTATCTTCTATGGGGATAGTGGTGCGTTTGTTTAGAGTAGAAACCGCCCCCTCGACCTTGGGGACTGTCTGCCATAAGTCCTTTCTGGGGTCGACCATAGGAAACAATTTCTTAAATATAGGGGGAGGGACGAAAGGTATGCCGGGCCTTTCCCATTCTTTGTTTACAATGTCCGCCACCCGCTTGGGTATAGGAAAAGCTTCGGGGGGCCCCGGGACCTCTAGGAACTTGTCCATCTTACATAATTTCTCTGGAATGACCAAATTCTCACAATCATCCAGAGTAGATAACACCTCCTTAAGCAGAGCGCGGAGATGTTCCAATTTAAATTTGAATGTAATCACATCAGGTTCAGCTTGTTGAGAAATTTTCCCTGAATCTGAAATTTCTCCCTCAGACAAAACCTCCCTGGCCCCCTCAGACTGGTGTAGGGGCACTTCAGAACCAATATCATCAGCGTCCTCATGCTCTTCAGTATTTTCTAAAACAGAGCAGTCGCGCTTTCGCTGATAAGTGGGCATTTTGGCTAAAATGTTTTTGATAGAATTATCCATTACAGCCGTTAATTGTTGCATACTAAGGAGTATTGGCGCACTAGATGTACTAGGGGCCTCCTGTGTGGGCAAGACTGGCGTAGACGAAGGAGGGGATGATGCAGTACCATGCTTACTCCCCTCACTTGAGGAATCATCTTGGGCATCATTTTCTCTAAATTTTGTGTCACATAAATCACATCTATTTAAATGAGAAGGAACCTTGGCTTCCCCACATACAGAACACAGTCTATCTGATAGTTCAGACATGTTAAACAGGCATAAACTTGATAACAAAGTACAAAAAACGTTTTAAAATAAAACCGTTACTGTCACTTTAAATTTTAAACTGAACACACTTTATTACTGCAAATGTGAAAAAGTATGAAGGAATTGTTCAAATTTCACCAAAATTTCACCACAGTGTCTTAAAGCCTTAAAAGTATTGCACACCAAATTTGTATTTAACCCCAAAAAACAACTGCGCAATAGAGGCGCGAAAATGAGGCTCTGCCTATGATTAGGGAAAGCCCCTAGAGAAAAAGGTGTCCAATACAGTGCCTGCCGGTTATTTTACATAATTCCCAAGAATAAAATAACTCCTCAAAGCTATGAAGTATTAAAAATGCTTATATATCAATCGTTTTAGCCCAGAAAATGTCTACCAGTCTTAAAAGCCCTTGTGAAGCCCTTTATTCTTATGTAATAAAAATGGCTTACCGGATGCCATAGGGAAAATGACAGCTTCCAGCATTACCTAGTCTTGTTAGAAATGTGTCATACCTCAAGCAGCAAAAGTCTGCTCACTGTTTCCCCCAACTGAAGTTAATTCCTCTCAACAGTCCTGTGTGGAAACAGCCATCGATTTTAGTTTTAAACACCAAAAAACTCTAAGCCATCTCCGTGGAGATGTTGCCTGTACAACGGCAAAGAGAATGACTGGGGAAGGCGGAGCCTAGGAGGGATCATGTGACCAGCTTTGCTGGGCTCTTTGCCATTTCCTGTTGGGGAAGAGAATATCCCACAAGTAAGGATGACGCCGTGGACCGGACACACCTATGTTGGAGAAATGGAATCCCTGGCTTCTCCCATTCCTGCTCAATAATCTCTGTTGCACGGTCTGGAAAAGAAAACACTTCCACCGAGGAAGGGACATCAAAATATTAATTCAGTTTACTTGATTTCTTAGGGTTGACGACGACAGGCGGGTCGGAGTCGTCCAAAGTAGCTAAAACCTCCTTTAACAGTACACAAAGGTGTTCAAGCTTAAATCTGAAGGATACTACTTCAGCATCAGATGAAGGAATTATACTGTCCGAATCGGAGATTTCACCCTCAGAAGCTACGGACGTATCCTCTTCATCCGATTTATGAGAAAGGGCTATCTGAGTAGCATCGACAGGAGAAGAAACCTTAACATCTGATCGTCTAATGTTCCTCTTGCGTTTTCCACTTAGCAATGGAATGGCAGATAAGGCCTCAGATACCGCTCAAGATACCTTGGCAGCAATTTCTGCAGGCAAATAAACTCCTCCAGGAGATTGAGAGGAACTGCAGGGCACTGCATGAGACTCCATGAAGGCTTGGGAAATTTAAGGAGAAGACTATGGCATTGCCTAAACAGCCTCGTCCTGAGAGACTGTTGGCTCAGAAACAAAAAGTTCATCTTTATGCATTATAGTTCTCTCTGTATATGAGGAACAAAATTGCAAGGGTGGTACAATTTGGCTCTCTAAGCAAAGCCTGCACCTGTCCATAGTAACAGGATCCGGATCCATAATGCAGAAAAAATATTTTGCAAGTAATTGTTACTACCCCTTTAAATGTTGAAAAAGGTGCTGTCCCTTTAAATCCTTTAAGAGAAAATGCGCCCAACGTATATATTCACATCAATGACAAGTTCCCTCTAAATTAAATTTAATTGATCCCCAAGCAGCAATTTTAAAATAAAAAACGATCTTTTAAGATACCTCTACACCTCAGTCAGTGCCTGAGGTGCCTACCTGCCCCTTGAAACAATCGGTAGTGCAATCTGTGAAAACTAGGCAGCTTCATTAAACCAACTTGCTTTCAGTCGCAACGGCTCTGGTCTTTGCAACGGAAAGAGAGCGTCACGTGATCGGCTATGGAAGCTGCGCCACAGTGGTGAAGGCCCGCGCTTCCAGCAGACAGCACAGAGAAAACTAAACTAAGCCGCTTCCTGATTGAAAAATCTGTCAGAGCTGGCTGATAACATCGCAAATGTGCGATCAGTGCCCAAGCACATTGAATTAGTAAAAACAACAGATGCAATTTTATAGAGCCCAAAAATTAACCCCTTAGCCACCAAGAAAGTTAACTCATAACACATAAAGGAGATTAACTTAGTCTCTACTGCCACATGCATATTTACGTGCCTGCTCACTGCCCAAAGAACATCCTAAACCTAGGATGGTAGTCCCACAATTTTGCAGTTTGAGAAATTGGAGTAGATTTTAACCCCTTAAGAAGACAAAAAAGGCACTTACCTGCACATCTAGCTGTCCAGCAGGAGGACAGCTCACACGGTATGAAAGGATGCCACTCCTTACAGAGACCTGTGGAAAGAAGAAAGAACAGAGTAAGCCTACTCTGGCTTTCAATACTAGGGCAGCAACCTGTTAGGAAAACGCAGTGAGGCTCACCTCACAAGTTCCTAACTGCTTTAAAACCACCATTGCTCAACTTAAGAGACTAACGTGGAGTACAGCTAGACCCCAAAAAAACTTGCTTGTAGCAAATGAAATCCAATTTTCTTCAGACACCAGAACTTCACCTTCTTCATTGACAGAGGCAAAGAGAATGACTGGGGATTATGGGTATAACTAGCCATGTGGGTTCTAAGACCCGAAAATTAAGCCATGTGTGCCCTAATAAAATTGCCCAAAAATGTTTATTGCCCACAAAAATGTTAAAGCACTCCCAAATCAACAAAAAAACATTTGCTCACAAACATTTGTCATTCAGTGTCAACCATATTAGTAATTGGCCCCATATGCAAGCTAAGTAATTCCCTTCTTTTAGCTCTAGGATTACTGCTTACCCTTACCCTCCTGGGTATAATGTCAGCCTTTCTGAAATACACAGTCTCTCCAGAAAAATATGACTGAACATACCTCATTGCTGCATAGCATGAAACCGTTCCTCACACTGAAGTTTCCTGTACTCCTCAGCCTCTGTGGGAACAGCAATGGACCTTAGTTACAAATGCTAAGATCATCATCCTCCATGCAGCAGTCTTCATCCATCTGCTGCCTGAGAGTAAATAGTACACACCGGTACCATTTAAAATAAACTCTTGCTTGAAGAAATTAAAAACTAATATTTTATCACCTCTTTCACTTTACCCTTCCTAGTACTTAGAGTAGGCAAAGAGAATGACTGGGGGTGGAGCTAAGGGAGAAGCTATATAGACAGCTCTGCTGTGGTGCTCTTTGCCACTTCCTGTAGGGAAGGATAATATCCCACAAGTAAAGGATGAATCTGTGGACTCGCCTTACCTTTATAGAAGAAAAGAAGTTTCTATGAATAAACTGGTTAAGAGGAATGCTTGTAGCAAAGGCAAGAGTTCTGAGGATTACAATAGAAAAGCAAAGGGCAAGGAGAAAGAGCACTTCCCCTCTATAAAATCTTCTTTATTTGAAAGTATACAGTAACGTGATACATTTTTGCTTAGATGCAGTCATAAAGCTCACCATACTTGAACTGCAAACATGAGGTTGTGGCTGAACATATAAAACCCCTACTGAAGCATAACAGATAAAGAGTTTGATTTAGAAGGAGATATTTTGGATAACCTTACTTTTGTCTAATCAACCAAACTCTAAGTTCTGGCTACAAAAGTGGTAGATCCCAAGAGATGGTAGAAAGAACTGACTACTTCTAAAGATTTGTACAAAAGAGGTCAACCTTACGGTTGATTGGGCCATTAAAGCAGGCACCACCCTAAAGTGGCTTAGCTGTTTGGTTTGTCTAAAGAAGACTCTAAAATATATGTGGACGTGTAACACTAAATGCAAAACATAGAACAAAGTAAACCTATGTAGTGTGCTAGTAAAGCAGAGGAGATTTTTTATTATTTTTTTAAATGTGAAAAACAGAATTTATGTTTACCTGATAAATTACTTTCTCCAACGGTGTGTCCGGTCCACGGCGTCATCCTTACTTGTGGGATATTCTCTTCCCCAACAGGAAATGGCAAAGAGCCCAGCAAAGCTGGTCACATGATCCCTCCTAGGCTCCGCCTACCCCAGTCATTCGACCGACGTTAAGGAGGAATATTTGCATAGGAGAAACCATATGGTACCGTGGTGACTGTAGTTAAAGAAAATAAATTATCAGACCTGATTAAAAAAACCAGGGCGGGCCGTGGACCGGACACACCGTTGGAGAAAGTAATTTATCAGGTAAACATAAATTCTGTTTTCTCCAACATAGGTGTGTCCGGTCCACGGCGTCATCCTTACTTGTGGGAACCAATACCAAAGCTTTAGGACACGGATGAAGGGAGGGAGCAAATCAGGTCACCTAAATGGAAGGCACCACGGCTTGCAAAACCTTTCTCCCAAAAATAGCCTCAGAAGAAGCAAAAGTATCAAACTTGTAAAATTTGGTAAAAGTGTGCAGTGAAGACCAAGTCGCTGCCCTACATATCTGATCAACAGAAGCCTCGTTCTTGAAGGCCCATGTGGAAGCCACAGCCCTAGTGGAATGAGCTGTGATTCTTTCGGGAGGCTGCCGTCCGGCAGTCTCGTAAGCCAATCTGATGATGCTTTTAATCCAAAAAGAGAGAGAGGTTGAAGTTGCTTTTTGACCTCTCCTTTTACCAGAATAAACAACAAACAAGGAAGATGTTTGTCTAAAATCCTTTGTAGCATCTAAATAGAATTTTAGAGCGCGAACAACATCCAAATTGTGCAACAAACGTTCCTTCTTCGAAACTGGTTTCGGACACAGAGAAGGTACGATAATCTCCTGGTTAATGTTTTTGTTAGAAACAACTTTCGGAAGAAAACCAGGTTTAGTACGTAAAACCACCTTATCTGCATGGAACACCAGATAAGGAGGAGAACACTGCAGAGCAGATAATTCTGAAACTCTTCTAGCAGAAGAAATTGCAACTAAAAACAAAACTTTCCAAGATAATAACTTAATATCAACGGAATGCAAGGGTTCAAACGGAACCCCCTGAAGAACTGAAAGAACTAAATTGAGACTCCAAGGAGGAGTCAAAGGTTTGTAAACAGGCTTAATTCTAACCAGAGCCTGAACAAAAGCTTGAACATCTGGCACAGCGGCCAGCTTTTTGTGAAGTAACACAGACAAGGCAGAAAACTGTCCCTTCAGGGAACTTGCAGATAAACCTTTTTCCAATCCTTCTTGAAGGAAGGATAGAATCCTAGGAATCTTAACCTTGTCCCAAGGGAATCCTTTAGATTCACACCAACAGATATATTTTTTCCAAATTTTGTGGTAAATCTTTCTAGTTACAGGCTTTCTGGCCTGAACAAGAGTATCGATAACAGGATCTGAGAACCCTCGCTTCGATAAGATCAAGCGTTCAATCTCCAAGCAGTCAGCTGGAGTGAAACCAGATTCGGATGTTCGACCGGACCCTGAACAAGAAGGTCTCGTCTCAAAGGTAGCTTCCAAGGTGGAGCCGATGACATATTCACCAGATCTGCATACCAAGTCCTGCGTGGCCACGCAGGAGCTATCAAGATCACCGACGCCCTCTCCTGATTGATCCTGGCTACCAGCCTGGGGATGAGAGGAAACGGCGGGAACACATAAGCTAGTTTGAAGGTCCAAGGTGCTACTAGTGCATCCACTAGAGCCGCCTTGGGATCCCTGGATCTGGACCCGTAGCAAGGAACTTTGAAGTTCTGACGAGAGGCCATCAGATCCATGTCTGGAATGCCCCACAGCTGAGTGACTTGGGCAAAGATTTCCGGATGGAGTTCCCACTCCCCCGGATGCAATGTCTGACGACTCAGAAAATCCGCTTCCCAATTTTCCACTCCTGGGATGTGGATAGCAGACAGGTGGCAGGAGTGAAACTCCGCCCATAGAATGATTTTGGTCACTTCTTCCATCGCCAGGGAACTCCTTGTTCCCCCCTGATGGTTGATGTACGCAACAGTTGTCATGTTGTCTGATTGAAACCGTATGAACTTGGCCCTCGCTAGCTGAGGCCAAGCCTTGAGAGCATTGAATATCGCTCTCAGTTCCAGAATATTTATCGGTAGAAGAGATTCTTCCCGAGACCAAAGACCCTGAGCTTTCAGGGATCCCCAGACCGCGCCCCAGCCCATCAGACTGGCGTCGGTCGTGACAATGACCCACTCTGGTCTGCGGAATGTCATCCCTCGTGACAGGTTGTCCAGGGACAGCCACCAACGGAGTGAGTCTCTGGTCCTCTGATTTACTTGTATCTTCGGAGACAAGTCTGTATAGTCCCCATTCCACTGACTGAGCATGCACAGTTGTAATGGTCTTAGATGAATGCGTGCAAAAGGAACTATGTCCATTGCCGCTACCATCAACCCGATCACTTCCATGCACTGAGCTATGGAAGGAAGAGGAACGGAATGAAGTATCCGACAAGAGTCTAGAAGCTTTGTTTTTCTGGCCTCTGTCAGAAAAATCCTCATTTCTAAGGAGTCTATTATGGTTCCCAAGAAGGGAACCCTTGTTGACGGAGATAGAGAACTCTTTTCCACGTTCACTTTCCATCCGTGAGATCTGAGAAAGGCCAGGACAATGTCCGTGTGAGCCTTTGCTTGAGGAAGGGACGACGCTTGAATCAGAATGTCGTCCAAGTAAGGTACTACAGCAATGCCCCTTGGTCTTAGCACAGCTAGAAGGGACCCTAGTACCTTTGTGAAAATCCTTGGAGCAGTGGCTAATCCGAAAGGAAGCGCCACGAACTGGTAATGTTTGTCCAGGAATGCGAACCTCAGGAACCGATGATGTTCCTTGTGGATAGGAATATGTAGATACGCATCCTTTAAATCCACCGTGGTCATGAATTGACCTTCCTGGATGGAAGGAAGAATTGTTCGAATGGTTTCCATCTTGAACGATGGAACCTTGAGAAACTTGTTTAAGATCTTGAGATCTAAGATTGGTCTGAACGTTCCCTCTTTCTTGGGAACTATAAACAGATTGGAGTAGAACCCCATCCCTTGTTCTCTTAATGGAACAGGATGAATCACTCCCATTTTTAACAGGTCTTCTACACAATGTAAGAATGCCTGTCTTTTTATGTGGTCTGAAGACAACTGAGACCTGTGGAACCTCCCCCTTGGGGGAAGTCCCTTGAATTCCAGACGATAACCTTGGGAGACTATTTCTAGCGCCCAAGGATCCAGAACATCTCTTGCCCAAGCCTGAGCGAAGAGAGAGAGTCTGCCCCCCACCAGATCCGGTCCCGGATCGGGGGCCAACATTTCATGCTGTCTTGGTAGCAGTGGCAGGTTTCTTGGCCTGCTTTCCCTTGTTCCAGCCTTGCATTGGTCTCCAAGCTGGCTTGGCTTGAGAAGAATTACCCTCTTGCTTAGAGGACGTAGCACTTTGGGCTGGTCCGTTTCTACGAAAGGGACGAAAATTAGGTTTATTTTTTGCCTTGAAAGGCCGATCCTGAGGAAGGGCGTGGCCCTTACCCCCAGTGATATCAGAGATAATCTCTTTCAAGTCAGGGCCAAACAGCGTTTTCCCCTTGAAAGGAATGTTAAGTAGCTTGTTCTTGGAAGACGCATCAGCCGACCAAGATTTCAACCAAAGCGCTCTGCGCGCCACAATAGCAAACCCAGAATTCTTAGCCGCTAACCTAGCCAATTGCAAAGTGGCGTCTAGGGTGAAAGAATTAGCCAATTTGAGAGCATTGATTCTGTCCATAATCTCCTCAAAAGGAGGAGAATCACTATCGACCGCCTTTATCAGCTCATCGAACCAGAAACATGCGGCTGTAGCGACAGGGACAATGCATGAAATTGGTTGTAGAAGGTAACCCTGCTGAACAAACATCTTTTTAAGCAAACCTTCTAATTTTTTATCCATAGGATCTTTGAAAGCACAACTATCCTCTATGGGTATAGTGGTGCGTTTGTTTAAAGTGGAAACCGCTCCCTCGACCTTGGGGACTGTCTGCCATAAGTCCTTTCTGGGGTCGACCATAGGAAACAATTTTTTAAATATGGGGGGAGGGACGAAAGGAATACCGGGCCTTTCCCATTCTTTATTAACAATGTCCGCCACCCGCTTGGGTATAGGAAAAGCTTCTGGGAGCCCCGGCACCTCTAGGAACTTGTCCATTTTACATAGTTTCTCTGGGATGACCAACTTGTCACAATCATCCAGAGTGGATAATACCTCCTTAAGCAGAATGCGGAGATGTTCCAACTTAAATTTAAATGCAATCACATCAGGTTCAGCTTGTTGAGAAATGTTCCCTGAATCAGTAATTTCTCCCTCAGACAAAACCTCCCTGGCCCCATCAGACTGGGTTAGGGGCCCTTCAGAAATATTATTATCAGCGTCGTCATGCTCTTCAGTATCTAAAACAGAGCAGTCGCGCTTACGCTGATAAGTGTTCATTTTGGCTAAAATGTTTTTGACAGAATTATCCATTACAGCCGTTAATTGTTGCATAGTAAGGAGTATTGGCGCCCTAGATGTACTAGGGGCCTCCTGAGTGGGCAAGACTCGTGTAGACGAAGGAGGGAATGATGCAGTACCATGCTTACTCCCCTCACTTGAGGAATCATCTTGGGCATCATTGTCATTGTCACATAAATCACATTTATTTAAATGAATAGGAATTCTGGCTTCCCCACATTCAGAACACAGTCTATCTGGTAGTTCAGACATGTTAAACAGGCATAAACTTGATAACAAAGTACAAAAAACGTTTTAAAATAAAACCGTTACTGTCACTTTAAATTTTAAACTGAACACACTTTATTACTGCAATTGCGAAAAAACATGAAGGAATTGTCTCTCAAAAACAAGTGCGCAACACCGGCGCGAAAATGAGGCTCTGCCTATGCTTTGGGAAAGCCCCTAAAGAATAAGGTGTCTAAAACAGTGCCTGCCGATATTATTATATCAAAATACCCAGATAAAATGATTCCTCAAGGCTAAATATGTGTTAATAATCAATCGATTTAGCCCAGAAAAAGTCTACAGTCTTAATAAGCCCTTTTTGAAGCCCTTATTTACGATCGTAATAAACATGGCTTACCGGATCCCATAGGGAAAATGACAGCTTCCAGCATTACATCGTCTTGTTAGAATGTGTCATACCTCAAGCAGCAAGAGACTGCTCACTGTTCCCCCAACTGAAGTTAATTGCTCTCAACAGTCCTGTGTGGAACAGCCATGGATTTTAGTGACGGTTGCTAAAATCATTTTCCTCATAAAAACAGAAATCTTCATCTCTTTTCTGTTTCTGAGTAAATAGTACATACCAGCACTATTTCAAAATAACAAACTCTTGATTGAATAATAAAAACTACAGTTAAACACTAAAAAACTCTAAGCCATCTCCGTGGAGATGTTGCCTGTACAACGGCAAAGAGAATGACTGGGGTAGGCGGAGCCTAGGAGGGATCATGTGACCAGCTTTGCTGGGCTCTTTGCCATTTCCTGTTGGGGAAGAGAATATCCCACAAGTAAGGATGACGCCGTGGACCGGACACACCTATGTTGGAGAAATAGCCCTTTTGTTGTTGAAATGTGAAAGGCCAATGCTGTACAATATATTAAACTACTATAGTGAACTGAAAAAAAGTGTCAAGAGAAAACGGCACCCTGGAAATAGCTACATGCAATACAGGTAGGTGAGTGTCAGAGACATCCAAATGAGCTAACTGTAATGCATTCAGTAGTAAGAAAATAGGAAAAGGAGCAGTTTGTGGGATCCTTCTGCTATCTCTATAATTTCCTGCTTCTTCTTGTTACAACGAACATGATTGAAAAGCAAGTTGGTAGTTTACTTTTAAAGAAATATCAGTAACTACATAGTTAAAAAAAAAGGAACTAGAGATATACAGGTTTGTTTATGCATAAC
This sequence comes from Bombina bombina, assembly GCF_027579735.1. Lineage (NCBI taxonomy): Eukaryota > Metazoa > Chordata > Amphibia > Anura > Bombinatoridae > Bombina > Bombina bombina. Next base: position 1,107,034,737 of record NC_069502.1, on the reverse strand, counting down.
CCTGCTTAAAAAGGACATTAAACATCTCTTGCTTTTGTGTAAAATTGTGATTGGTCCCACACGTCTGTAGCCTGCAAATGCAGCAAAATTGTGCTCTGTGGCCTCTCTAGGGACAAAGCACAATTGCTTGTACAAAAACAAAAAAAAGTGTCTAGTGTCCATTTACTATATCATCTTGTGGCTTTGTATGCATATAACATCTCATGTGTACCAATCTTTTAGTGGTACTTTAAATGACTTCACTTTGTGTTACCAGTTAATTCCATCGATAAACAACTAAAGCAAACCAGCTTACAGACAGAAAAATAAAAGTTATTCATGTGAAGAATGATTCAATTAGAAGACAAATGGAATCTATAATTATTTTTTTAGCAATACGGTCTAATCTAAGTTAGCAATGAATAAGAGATGTTTATTTTATTGCAAGTAGTACTCACATCCGTAGAACACCAGTCCTGGATCATTGAAATGATATGTGTTAGTTTCATCTGTAATGTAAATGCTGCCTCCCACTCTGGCTCCATCTCTATATGCTGGCCAACCTGCCGTGTTATTGGGTCCATTCCCTTGACACACAAAAAAAAAAAACACACACAAAAGCAGGTAACATACATTTACGAATGGTGTGATTCTCAAAAGTACTTAGTAAAGCTCTAGCACTACATACAAATAAGGTAAAAAAATGTGTCCAAAGTTCCTACATTGCATGGCAGATAAGTCAGTTAGCTCTGCAAATAAAAAGTGAGCTAGACGGGGGCAGAGTCTGGCCATGATCAGAGATGGCTGCTAACTAATAGAGCTCCGTAGTCCCTTGTGTGTTTTCGCATATAAACCTACTGAATCGCCAATCACTCAGGCTACAATAAGATATAATCCTGCTCCTTAGAGCCTAGGGTACTGCAGGCTTGACGGACATTTAATTTGGTGAAGCGCTACCCTTAATTATTCACCCTGCAACTGAGAACCGCACGGAGTGAGGACTAAGACTGATCAAGGGGTACCTACTTGCGCAGAGACATTTACCGGAGGTAATCGGAGGGCTGCAGGACCTGTCGTATACCCCCTCAAGCCACCTGAAACATCCACTGAGCGCTGGCGGCTGTGCCGCGCCATCTTCTCCCTCAGCGATATCAGAGCCGCGACCACGTGGCACGCAGCGGACACTGGAGTGTGCAACCCTGACACCGAGTGCAGGCGAGGCCCTCATCCACTATCGATCGCCTGTGGGGCTGTGTGGGAGAGAGGACCGGCCTTCTACAAACGGGGAGTCCTGGCGGTTCTGCACGGAGACTTGATGTACCATGAGGGTGAGTCCGGCCGTTGGCCCACGCATTCTAATCTAACCACAGGCCTCAGCGGCGCTCTGGCCTTGCTCTGAGGTACTATCCACTTGATCCAGGAGGGTGAATATAACCGGGCACTATAACTCCGGTAACGGAGGACTTGCTCCCCCCTAAATGGACAGATTAACTTATACTGGGCCTCAATAAAGACCGGACTTAGACAGAAACGGTTAGGCATCATAAGAGCCCCCAGCTCCCCTGGCCTTGCAGATACACGGGAATTCTGAAGTCATTAAACAGAGTGTAGTCACCTTACAGCAGCACATCACTAACACGACGAAGACTACACCTGACAAGTTTAATTTATCTGGTTTATGAAACAGGGCCTCTTTGCCTCTTGTACTACTAGGCCTCAAAATTGCAATGACTAGTAAAAGGAACTCTAAACCCCCTAAGACTTTACAGCCTTCTGTAATGGAAAATTACCTTATACCTGCTGACCCTGCTCAGTCATCTACTAAGGCAGCTCAAGACACAACAGGTCCCTCACCAGCTATCCATATTCAGGAGCATAGTCCCTCTATGAACTCTCACAGATATCTCACAAAGGATGACATTACTCATTTATCCTCTAAAGAGGACATTAAAAATGCTATGCTCGATTTCAAAAGCATGTTCGGGGAACTTAAAAGGGACATAGGAACCTTAAACCATCGTGTCACACAAATAGAGGAGAAGCAGGAATCGACTAACTCAGATGTGCAGCATCAAGCTAGTCTCTTACAAGCGCAAGAGGGCACGGTTCAATCTCTCATGGACCGGGTAGAGGATTTGGAAAACCGGAGCAGGAGGAGTAATCTGCGCCTCCGGGGCATACCAGAGGTGGTTGACCCCCCAGCACTTCAGCCCTACATCCAGGACTTCCTTAGGTATCTGAAAAATAATGCTGCAGCTCAGGATATACAAATAGAGCGGGCACATAGAGCCTTACGCCCTAAGCCACCCAACAGGGCTCCCCCTAGGGATATCATTATTAAATTTTTATCTTTTCGAGACAAGGAAGAGGTGCTTAAACTAGCAAGGGCAAAACACCCAATTACTTTTAGAGGCACTGAGGTCCAGGTGTTTTCAGACTTGTGTCCTACAACATTGCAAAAGCGAAGAGACATGAGACACATTACCTCGGCGCTGAAAGAGAAAAACATCACATACAGATGGGGATTCCCTACCTGCTTGATCGCTACAAAAAATAATGTCTCTCACACCCTCAGATGCCCTGAAGACCTTCCTGGTTTCAGCCAGGCCCTGGGCTTGGGCCTTGAACTCCCACGTCATGATGACTTACCCCGCAGGGCCCCTGCTGGCAATGAGCATGAGGTGGCCCTTCAGCACCGTGGTTAATGCAGACTCAGTAGCTTAAAGCCTATTGTTTACTTTAGTATGTTGTTTTAGCTTTCTCCCTTCTCTAGGTTTGCTTATGTTGGAGCTGAAAGAATCTGGACTTCTACTGGTCTAACTCCCAGGGTGAAACCCCGTTGTATCTCTTCAGATCTCTCAGGTCTTATATATTACATAATGTATGCATTATTTAAATGACTGTTTGATGTTTTTGCTGTTTCTTTTCTGGTTGATGTACTCACTTTTACTGTTATTGTGACATTTACAGTTTTCTGCTCACTTAAATTCACTATTACACTTATGATTTCTGTCATGGCCCCTTATCTCACTAATGATGATTAGTCGTACTAGCACCCATATACCGGGGGGGTAGGGGGTTTTGTAACGTACAAAGGAGCAGCTTCAGATCATTATCTTTGCCCGAGCCTCCAATACTTGAGGATGATGCAAATCTGCGAACCCCCTAATGTGGGAATAGATAACACTACAATAAGTTCTGGCCCTCTTTAGACACCCAGGATACATGAGCCCCACTGGTTTAAACCGTACTCTGAGTAGCCCCCTGAGTGACCCACTTCCCCCTGCTTTCCATATCACTTATTTCTAGAATAGACATAGAATATTCATGGGGCCTTTACAAGACAAAACTGCCCTGCAACCTCACAACCTTTCCACAGGGGCTTATATAGAGTTCAGATAGGAGCACGACTAGAAAATGACCCATCTGATTAGCGCTAATACGCCAATAATCCCAACTTGTATACCATAGGGAGTCAGCTTTAACAAATTTAATTCCAATTGTACCTTAGGTTCAGTAAGGTTTCTACAAATCATATCAAAAGTTTATATTAACATGCGATACACACAGGGACAACTACCCCTGATTTTTGGTTGTATTCTTAGTATTTCTTTACGATAGAACTGTTTGTTTTAATCGTTTTTGTTGCTCTTTAACGTTGCATATTTCACAATACACGTTACTCATCTTTCTTCTTGCTAAGCAAGATCTTTCATCCCTACTCCCTTACTGCTTTCCCTGATCTTTCTCCCTTCTCTTCATTCATTTCATTCTTCCTCCCTTTCCCCCCTTTTTTTTTTTTTTTTTTTTTTTTTTTTTTTTTTTTTCCCTTATCTTCCCTTTCCTCCCACGGAGGACCTCCTTTCTGCACCCCCCTCGCATAGCTCCTTATAGGGGATTATGGCGAACCAGACTGATAGGCGCAAACCACTCCCGCTTGAACTTATAACGATTAATGCGAAGGGGCTTAATAGTCCTTCCAAACGCGCCATTGCACTGAGAGATCTACATAGAATGGGCGGTGACCTGGTTTTTATCCAGGAAACGCATTTTGAAATAACAAAGGAGCCAAAGTGGTCAAGTCGTCAATACCCTCTGGCTTATTTTGCCTCAGCTGCAAAAAAAAAGAATGGAGTGGGGATTATTTTTAGCGCAAGGGTACCCTTCCAGCTTACAGGTAGTTACAAGGACCCTGAGGGTAGACTCTTGGTGCTCACGGGCACCATACATAGCAGGCCTATCACGTTAGCCAACTTATACTGCCCGCACACCTCCCAGCACCTCTTTCTCCAGAAGGTCACACGTAAAATTTTAGAGATGCAAATTGGAATCCTGTTTCTTGGCGGGGATTTCAATGCCCCCCTCAATCCCACCCTTGATACCTCCAACGGTCTCTCCAGCACCCCGCATAAGATACTTAAGCGTGTGTCTGCCTCTCTTGCAGAGATGGGAATCCATGACATTTGGCGTACACACCACCCATCGGACAAAAATTTTACTTTTTACTCATATCCCCACGGCAAATATTCCAGGATAGATTACCTGCTCACAGATTCCATTGGGCTGACTATCGTTAGATCTAGCAATATATCTGCAATCACCTGGTCTGATCATGCACCAGTACGCTGCACCATTCAATGGCCTAACACGCCAATCACTCCCTTTGTGTGGAGACTCGATGATACGCTCCTCGACGATCCGGTGTTCAACAAAGACCTCAGGAGTTCTCTGACTGAATTCTTCCGCTTAAATGCGAGCGAGGAGATCAGTAGTCCTATTGTTTGGGAAGCACATAAATGCACGATAAGAGGACTCCTGATCGAACGCAAAGCAAGACTTAAAAGACTGAGGAGAGAACGCTATGACAATCTATTGAATCAAGTTGAAAAATGGGAACAATGTCATCAGCGAACCCCACGTGACGAATCTAGTCTGACACAACTAAACGCGGCCAGAAGGGATCTCCTGCTGTTTTTACAGGAGGATTACCAGAAACAGGCCCTGCACTTACGGCAGATCTATTATGAGCAGGGTGATAAACCTGGGAAACTGCTCGCCAGGGCAGTTGCCAGGAAAAAGATTAAAGCCTATGTTCACCATACTGTTACCGCAGACGGAGACGTCCGAGCGGATGCAGACTCTATTGCTGCGGATTTCAGGAGATACTACGAACTCCTCTACAATTTGGAACGCCCTGAGGAGGCCGGGGGGGTGTCCCCCGCTCGCCTCCGTGCAGAAAGTGAGATCAGTGCTTATCTTCAAGCTACTGACCTTCCTGTGATATCAGAGGAGGACAGGAAACGTTTAGAGCTTCCAATCTCTTCAGAAGAGGTCCAACGAGCTATTAAAGATCTCCCAGCGGGCAAAAGTCCTGGACCTGATGGGTTTGGCCTGAAATATTATAAGGTATACTCAGATGTCATCGTTCCGGAGCTGACAAAATTGTTCGCCTCCTTGCCGGAATCTTCCAGACTACCTGGCTCTATGTTGGAGGCACATATAGTGGTAATTCCCAAGCCTGGGAAACCCCCTGACAGGCCTGAAAATTTCAGGCCCATCTCCCTCCTCAACTCCGACGTAAAAATCCTGGCGAAGATCCTTGCCACTCGCTTAAATAAGCTCCTTCCTGATCTCTGCGGACCAGGTGGGCTTTGTGCCCGCCCGGGAGGCTAGAGATAATACTCTCAAAGTGCAGCAATTAATAATCTATGCCCGTGCACACAATCTACCGCTTACCCTGGTCACAACTGACGCTGAGAAAGCGTTTGACCGGGTTAGCTGGAACTTCATCCGATTGACGCTGGCCAGATTCGGTTTTGGACCCGGGTTTATCAATGTGGTCATGTCCTTGTACTCAACTCCGAACGCCCGCGTGAGAGTTAATGGCACCCTTTCCGAGACATTCTTGATCAGGAATGGGACGAGACAGGGGTGTCCCCTGTCACCTCTCCTCTTCGCTATGGCGATTGAGGTTCTTGCAAACAAGATCAGAGCTAACCCGGCGGTGAAGGGGCTACGGGTGGGCAGATCAGAACATAAGCTCTCGATGTACGCTGACGACGTCTTGCTCACTTTAGCGGACTCGGCTTCGTCACTGGATGAAGTTTTGGGGGACTTCAGAGAATACGGAGGTATGTCTAACTTCCTTCTCAATCCACTGAAGTCTGAAATCTTGAACATAACTGAACCCCCGGACAAATTTGCTCAATCTACCGCAAATTGCCCGATAAGAGTTGCAACTCACAGTATCACCTATTTAGGTGTTATTATCACTCCCGACACCTCTGAAATCATTGACCTTAACTATAAAAAAATCAGTGATGAGATCGCTGGGGATTTATCCAATTGGAAAAAAAAGTCGCTTTCTTGGATGGGTAGAATAGGAATCGTTAAGATGAATGTTCTCCCACGAATTCTTTATATAATGCAGACTATCCCAGCGACCGCGGCTTCCCACTACCTTCAACGCTTACAAGCGGACATGGAGGCATACATCTGGAATGGAGTGAGGCCTAGGATCAGAAGATCCACTTTATACATTCCCAGAGACAGAGGTGGACTGGGTGTCCCGCTCCTAAGAGAATACCAAAAAGCAATATTTCTTCAGAGGATAGTAGAGTGGAGCCGGAACTCCCATGATAAACATTGGATACAGATTGACAACGAAATCCTGCAGCGAGGTAACTCTGGTGCCCTGGCATGGATCTCGGCTCGGAACCGCCCACGAGTTCTTGCCTCGTACCCACTGATTAATGACACTCTGAGAGTGTGGGATAGGGTGTTGGATGAAGGCGCTTATGTGTCCACTCGCATCTCACCAAATATCCCCTTGCGGGAAAACCCTGATCTAGGAATGGAAGTCCCGAGACGCTATATGAGGACAGGTTACGCCTTATCTGAAACTGCTTTTTCAAATGCTCTCCAGAGCAATAAACTTAAAACACAAGCGGAACTTGCCGAGTTGGATCAGATCACCTTCGCTTCTTGGTACAGGATGACACAAATCACTCATTTCTACAATACTTGCAGGGACCGAGGTGCATTGGCAAGAAATAGAACACCCTTTGAGGCTCTATGCACGATGCAGCAACCGCCGACTCACCTAATCTCCCATCTGTACCAGCTCTTGCTGAGCAAGGGCAATGCTGTCCTCCCGACTTTTGCTCCTCAATGGCAAAATGACCTGGGAATAGATATTTCTGACGGGGACTGGCTTAAGATCTTTCGAAAGATGAAGAGGGCCTCGGTCTCCGCTCGAATCTTGGAAATGCACTACAAATTAATTAGTAGGTGGTACCTAACTCCTCAGAGATTGCAGAATATCTACCCCAACACTGACGGGAAATGCTGGAGGGGCTGTGGTGAAGAGGGTTCCCTCCTCCACATTTGGTGGAACTGTCCCCGAATAACACCATTCTGGGGGGAGGTGCTGGGAGAAATGAGCAAAATTTTGGGAACCATTATACCCCCCAAATCAACATATCTGATTTTTCATGACCTGCCTAAGGTAGTAGGAGTAGATAGGCACATTCTTTTTCTTATAATGTTGGGCGGCGCGAAAGGTCTCATCCCCGCACACTGGAAAAGCCCTCAGATTCCGACTTTGCATGAGTGGAGATATAAAGTAGGGGATCTCCTTAGGCTGGAGCGATTTCACTTTCTCAAAACTGGGAGGCTTGCCACACATGAGATGATGACTCTAACCTGGGAGGGCAAAAGGCCATAACTACCAACCATATGGCTTTGTAACGCCATTTAGAAATTCTCCACCGGGCGGCCTCCTTTACCTTTCCCTGTACCCCCTCCCTTATCCCCCTCCCCCCCCCCCCCCTTTTTTTTTTTTTTTTTTTTTCTCTCCTCTCTGGCCTGACTGCTTTTGCTCTTCCTTCAACTCTCTCTTTTCTTTTCTGTCCAAATAAGACGTCAGACCTGGGTTCATATTCGGCAGCATGTATCAAGCGTGCCGAAAATTGATTTTGTATAACTCTGTCTTAATATCTGATGTCAAATTCCAAAGTTTATGCTCTAACTGACTATAGTAAACTAAAGCCACTAGCTAGTTGCTGGTGGACACAAGCTCATGACTTTGCACTGTTCTCAAAATTAAGAAAGCAAGAAATTGATAAATATGTTGGACTAACATACTCATAGCACTTTATCTTTGGATAAACTGTACCAAGTTTTACTTGCTAACAGTGTTGGGGGGATGCTCGCGGCCTAGTGCTGTGGGCGGGACTCCTGCACTTTGTTTGTTTACTCAATGTACATTGTTTTCCAATGTCTGTATATCTTGCTAAACTTAATAAAGCTTGTTTAAAACTAAAAAAAAAAAAAAAAAAAAAAAAAAAAAAAAGTGAGCTAGACAGTTGAAATAGATAATTAGTGTTTTCACACAGCATAATTTCAGGTTCTGCATTAATTTACCTCGCTAAATGTCTTGTTAATTGTATAGAAAAAACAAAATGTATGCTTACCTGATAAATGTATTTATTTCTTTTACGGATCATCAATTACTGTTGGGAATATCACTCCTGGCCAGCAGGAGGAGGCAAAGAGCACCACAGCAAGGCTGTTAAGTATCACTTCCCTTCCCACAACCCCCAGTCATTCGACCGAAGGAAAAGGAGAGAAAGGAAGTAACACAAGGTGCAGAGGTGCCTAAGTTTATATAAAAAAAACTGTCTGAAAAACAGGGAGGGCCGTGGACTCACTGTGTCAAGAAAGAAAGAAATTATCAGGTAAGCATACATTTTATTTTCTTTCTTAAGACACAGTGAGTCCACGGATCATCAATTACTGTTGGTAATCAATACCCAAGCTAGAGGACACAGGGAGGGCAAGACAGGTAACCTAAACAGAAGGCACCAATGCTTGAAGAATCTTTCTCCCAAAAGAAGCCTCCGCCAAGACAAAAGTGTCAAACTTATAGATATAGAAAAAGTGTGCAAAGTTGCAGTCTTACAAATCTGTTCTACAGAGGCCTCATTCCTGAAGGCCCAAGAAGAAGACACCGCCCTAGTGGAATGAGCTGTAAATCTCTCAGGAGGCTGCTGGCTGTCCAGCAGTCTCATAAGCCAAACAAATAATACTTCTCAACCAGAGAGAAAGAAGTGGCATTAGCTTTCTGACCCTTACGTCTTCCAGAAAAGCAAGCAAACATTGCAGAAGACTGCCGAAAGTCCTAGAATACGAAAGTAGCCTGTAGATAGAATTTAAGAGTCTGCACAACATCTAAGTTGTGCAACAAGCGTTCTTTATGAGGAGGAGGATTAGGACAGAGAGAAGGAACAATAATTTCCTGATTAATATTTCTGTCCGAAACAACCTTAGGAAGGAAACCAAACTTGGTATAGAGAACTGCCTTTTCTGCATGGAATATGAGATAAGGAGAATCACACTGCAAAGCTGAGAGTTCAGAAACCCTCCGAGCAGAAGAAATAGCAGTAAGAAACAAAACCTTTCCAAGATAATAACTTGATATCTATGGAATGCATAGGCTCAAACGGAGCCTGTTGTAAAACTTTAAGAACAAGGTTAAGGCTCCAAGGAGGAGTAACATATATAAACACAGGCCTGATTCTAACCAGGGCCTGACAAAAGGATTGCACATCCGGCATGTCCGCCAGACACTTGTGCAGCAGAAGTTCAAAGTGCCACAGCATCTATCAGAAGGACTTGAGGATCTCTGGACATCGAACCGTACTTTGGGAGCTTGGCGTTCTGACGAGACTCCATAAGATCCAATTCCGGTAATCCCCGGAATCAAAGCTAAGGCGGAGAGTCGGGACACGTGACCCGCCAACAAGGAACGCGCCACATATTCTAGTGCGCGCCTCTACTTCAATCTCAATTAACATCTGTACATTAGAGTAAGGCAGGCACAGTAATACCCCCATCTCAATATGGAAAATTTGGAAAAAGTGCGAAGAGACGACCAAGTTGCAGCTTTGCAAATCTGTTCAACAGAAGCATCATTTTTAAATGCCCATGAGGAAGCCACTGCCCTAGTGGAATGAGCCGTAATTCGCTCAGGAGGCTGCTGTCCAGCTGTCCAGCAGTCTCATATGCAAAACGGATGATACTCTTCAGCCAAAAGGAAAGAGAGGTAGCCATAGCTTTCTGACCCCTACGCTTCCCAGAAAAAGTAAAACTTCAGTGCATGGACCATGTCCAAATTATGTAACAGCCGCTCCTTCTTAGGAGGATTAGGACACAAGGAAGAAACAATTTCCTGATTAATATTTTTATTTGAAACAACCTTAGGAAGAAAACCGGGTTTGGTTCGTAACACCACCTTATCGGATTGGAAAATAAGATATTGAGAATCACATTGTAATGCCGAAAGCTCGGATACTCTTCTAACAGAAGAAATAGCAACCAAAAATAAAACTTTCCAAGATAATAACTTAATATCAATGGAATGCATAGGTTAAAACGGAACCCCCTGAAGAACTTTAAGAACTAAATTCAAACTCCAAGGAGGAGCAATTGGTCTGAATACAGGTCTGATTCTAGTCAGAGCCTGACAAAAAGATTGAATGTCTGGAATATCAGCCAGACGCTTGCGTAACAAAATAGACAAAGCAGAAATCTGTCCTTTTAAGGAACTTGCTGACAACCCTTTTTCCAATCCTTCTTTGAGAAAAGACAAAATCCTGGGAATCCTAACCGAACTCCAGGAGTAGCCCTTGGATTCACACCAATAAAGATATTTATGCCATATCGTATGGTAAATTTTCCTAGTAACAGGCTTACGTGCCTGGATCAAGTTAACTATGACCTAAACAGAAAATCCTCGCTTAGATAAAATTAAGCGTTCAATCTCCAAGCTGCAGAGAAACTAGATTCGGATGATGGAAGGGCCCTGAATGAGAAGGTCTTTCCTCAATGGAAGCTTCCATGGTGGTTGAGATGACATGTCCACCAGATCGGCATACCAAGTCCTGCGAGGCCACGCAGGACCGATGAGGATCACCAATGCCCTCTCCTGTTTGACTCGAGCAATCACCCAGGGAAGGAGAGCAAATAGAGGGAACACATAAGCTAGGCTGAAAGACCAAGGCACTGCAAAGGCATCTATCAGCTCGGCCTGAAGATCCCTGGACCCGTATCTCGGAAGCATGGCATTCTGACGAGATGCCATAAGATCCAACTCCGGCCTGCCCCATCTGAGAATCAGGTTGGCAAATACCTCCGGATGGAGTTCCCATTCTCCCGGATGAAAGGTCTGTCTGCTCAGAAAATCCGCTTCCCAGTTTTCCACCCCCGGGATGTGGATCGCTGACAGATAACAAGAGTGAGACTCCACCCACTGAATTATCCTGGCTACTTATGTCATCGCTAAGGAACTCCTTGTTCCTCCCTGATGATTGATGTAAGCTACAGTCGTAATGTTGTCCGACTGGAATCTGATGAATTTGGTCGAAGCCAACTGAGGCCAAGCCTGAAGCGCATTGAATATTGCTCTCAACTCTAGGATATTGATGGGAAGTAGAGACTCCGCTCGAGTCCATACACCCTGAGCCCTCAGGGAGTTCCAGACTGCTCCCCACCCTATCAGGCTGGCGTCCGTTGTCACTATCACCCACGAGGATCTGCGGAAGCATGTCCCCTGGGATAGATGATCCAGCGGCAACCACCATAGAAGAGAGTCCCTTGTCTCCCGATCTAGATTTATTTGAGGAGACAAATTTGAATAACCTCCATTCTACTGTCTGAGCATGCTCAGTTGCAGACGTCTGAGATGAAAACTAGCAAACGGAATTATGTCCATTGCCGCTACCATCGATCCAATTACCTCGATGCACTGAGCCACAGAGAGTTGATTAGAGTTCCCAAGAAAGGAACCCTTGTCTGTGGAACTAGTGAACTCTTTCCCATATTAACTTTCCACCCGTGAGTCCTCAGAAAGGACAGAACAATGTCGGTATGAGAATCTGCTAGTTGGTAAGACGACGCCTGGATCAGAATATCGTCCAGATAAGGCGCCACTGCAATGCCCCGCGGTCTTAGAACCGCCAGCAGAGATCCCAGAACCTTTGTGAAAATTCTGGGAGCCGTGGCCAAACGATGAATGAAAATGTTTGTCCAGAAAGGCAAACCTCAGGAACTTGTGATGATCTCTGTGGATAGGAACATGAAGATATGCATCCTTTAGATCCACGGTAGTCATAAATTGACCCTCCTGGATCAATGGAAGAATGGTCCGAATAGTTTCCATCTTGAAGGATGGAACACTGAGAAACTTGTTTAGTCTTTTGAGGTCTAAAATAGGTCGGAACGTTCCCTCTTTTTTGGGATCTACAAAGAGATTTGAATAAAACCCCTGTCCCTGTTCCTGTATTGGAACAGGACATATTACTCCCATGGAAGAGAGGTCTCCTACACAACGTAAGAACGCCTCTCTTTTTATCTGGTCTGCAGATAATAGAGAAAGAAGAAACCTTCCTCTGGGGGAAGAGTTTCTGAACTCCAACTGATATCCCTGAGACACAATTTCTAGCATCCAGGGATCCTGAACATCTCTTATCCAAGCCTGGATGAAGAGAGAGAGAGTCTTCCCCCCACTAGATCCGGTCCCGGATCGGGGGCCGACCCTTCATGCTGACTTGGAAACAGCAGTAGGTTTCTTGGATTGTTTACCTTTGTTCCAAGTCTGGTTCGGTCTCCAAGTAGACTTGGTTTGTGAATAATTCCCTTCCTGTTTAGAGGAAGAGGAAACTCCCTTGAAATTTCAAAAGGAACGAAAATTACTCTGTCGACCTCTCTGTTTAGACTTTTTATCCTGAGGGAGGAGATGACCCTTACCTCCCATAATGTCAGAAAATGATTTCCTTCAAGTCAGGCCCAAATAGGGTCTTTCCCTTGTAAGGAATAGCAAAAATCTTAGACTTGGATGACACATCCGCAGACCAAGACTTCAGCCATAAGGCCCTGCATGCTAAGATGGCAAAGCCCAAACTCTTAGCCGCCAATTTAGTAATCTGCAGAGAAGCATCCGTAATAAACAGGTTAGCTAACTTAAGAGCTTTAATCCTATCCTGTATCTCTTCCAAAGGAGTCTCAGTCTTAAGAGACTCTTCCAGAGCATCAAACCAATAAGCAGCTGCACTGGTGACTGTAACAATGCAAGCCGCTGGCTGCAATAGAAATCCCTGATGAACATAAATCTTCTTAAGGAGACCCTCCAACTTCTTATCCATAGGTCTTTGAAAGCACAACTATCCTCGATGGGAATAGTAGTTCTTTTGGCTAGGGTAGAGATAGCTCCCTCTACTTTAGGGACTGTCTGCCAAGAATCCCTAATAGCGTCGGCAACAGGATACATCTTTATAAAAACGGGAGGAGAGAAAGGAATGCATGGTCTCTCCCACTCTTTTGCAATAATTTCTGAAGTCCTCTTTGGAACTGGAAAGACATCTGAGTAAGACGGAACTTCTAAGTATCTGTCCAATTTACTCAATTTTTCTGGAAGAACCACTATTGAGTCACAATCATCCAGAGTAAACAATACCTCCCTCAGCAATAAGTGGAGGTGTTCAAGTTTAAACCTGAAAGACACCACTTCAGAATCAGTCAGGGGCAAAGCACTTCCTGAGTCAGAAAGTTCACCTTCAGATAGGGCTTCCATACCCTCCAACTTAGAACCCCGGGAGGGTACTTCCGCAATCGCCATACTAGTATCAGAGGCTGCATGAACCACATAATTGTCCCTTCGTGTACGCTTGCCGTGCGATATGGGAGGGGAGATAACGCAACAGAAAGAGTAGAGGGCATCACTGCAGCTATGTCCTTTAATGTAAAAGCAGCAGAAACTGGCGAAATACATGGTCCCGTCTGAGCGGGCGTTAGGGGCTGTGACGCTTGGGGAGAAAGTTGCGGAATACTCTGCATCTCATTCGTAGACTCTTGAGAAGCATCAGCCTTAGGCAAAGATTTATCAAAAAAAATTTGGTCTCTATAGTGTAAAGCCCTCTCAATGCAGGAAGGACAAAAAGGAACAGGAGGTTCCACCGTGGCATCCAAACACATGGAACATGTTACAGTCTGGTCTCTTTAAATTGTATGCTTGAATTGTTTACCTTTACAATTTATGGTCAAAATGCACAGTGCATAACAGTACAAGAAAATATGTGTAGTATATTAAATCCTGACAAAAAATTTGTGTGCTTAAAAATAAACCGTCTAATAAACTGTTAATATTTTAAAGTAAATCAGCTAGACGATTTCTAACAAGTATCAGCACCTCGCCACAACAGCTCTGCTGAGGCGCCTACATGCCCCCACGGTCCACCGACCACTCTCAGGCACAAGTCCGGATCGATCCTACAACGCCCAAGACCGCCTGCTTAGTTTGCAACCATGCGGTCTTGGCATCACCAGAAACAGCTCCTACAGGCAGTCGGAGCTTCCCGGAAGTGAATGTACACTGTGCGGCTAATTTCAGAGCCCCAGCGTGCCAAAAGAAGCCCCGCCCTTCGTGGGCGTCATCTAAGCCATTCGAGAAGGAGCTCCGTACCCCTGCATAGCAGGACAGAACAAACAACTTTCAAACTGAATGCTTGCCGTAACATGTCATTGTCGCCACTCAAAGTCTGGCAAAGTGCCCAAAAATACACACAGCTATGAACCGGAATCTCCGGTAACACATCCCCAGCGTCAGTCCCCAGCACACATTAGGTAGTGACCGATAGGGAGCCCTCACATTAACAGTCCATTTCCAGACATGTGAAAACAATAAACTATAGTGCCTGTTGACATGACACATGACAACCCCACACTCTGTTAACTAGAAAAGCCCTTCCCAGAGAGCCTATGTTTTTCCCAACAGATTAAAGTACAGCCATTTCTGAGAAAGCAGTGGCCCAGAAAAATAAAGACTGCACTTACCTCTATGCTGAGCGACAGCATCATAGAGGATCACAGGATCAAGAGGTCTTCTCCCTCCTGTAGGTCTGTGGACACAGAAAGGCCATAGTTAATATCTGCTAAGACCATCATCACCAGAAGGGCAGCACTAGTATGGGAGGCGCAGTGAGAATTAAATCCCATTAGTTCCCATTGCTTTAAAGCCACCTGTAGCTCTACTCTAGAGGCTGACAAGGTATACGGCTACACCCTGTAATAAAATAGCACTCAGTGGTACCATTTTAAAAATAATAAACTCTTGATTAAAGAATCTAAACTAACACCTCACTTTACCTCTTCCTATCACTAACACAGGCAAAGAGAATGACTGGAGTGGGAGGGAAGGGAGGAGCTATATATACAGCTCTGCTGTGGTGCTCTTTGCCTCCTCCTGCTGACCAGGAGGCGATATCCCACAAGTAAGGATGAAATCCGTGGACTCATCGTATCTTTTACAAGAAAACAATATATCTGCCCAGAGAGGGAGGCGGAGCGGGGGTTCCACACCTGGAGACCTACCGCAAAGCCATAAACCTACAAAGACTGATTGAGTGGTGTCACAACTCCAAAAACAAAGCATGGAGGCAAATAGATTGTGAGATCCTGCAAAGAGGTAACGTGGGATCCCTGGCAATGATCTCAAAAAAAAAAACGCCCGGGCTTAGTCGATAACTACCTACTACTGCTGGAGGTCTTCTCCATGTGGGACAAGATAATACGAGAGGAGGCCTTTGTCTCTTCATAAAGCTCGCCTCTGACCCCAATCCGAGAAAACCCAGACATAGGGCTTATAAATGGAGCCGGGGCCCAGGGCCAAACATATCCTATGGCAGACAACGTCATAACATATGTCTTGCACCAAGGCAAACTTAAATCTCAGGCAGAACTGGAAGAGTGGGACAGTTATATGTTCTCATTCTGGTTCAGTATGGCACAGTTAGTGCACTTCTACTCTACGCACAAAAGCAAAACACCTTTAAGTAGATCCAAAACGCCCTTTGAGAACCTATGCGTAACAAGCCAACACCCAAAACATCTCATCTCGAAACTATACAAATTACTACTTACCAAGGGGGAGACACACCTTCCGTCATACACACATGCATGGCATAGAGAATTAGGGCAAGAAATAGAATTAGAGGATTGGTATGGAATCTTTAAGAGAAACAAAAAGGCCTCAATATCCGCCAGAATACAGGAAATGCATTATAAATTCCTTAGCCGCTGGTACCTAATCCCTCAGAGGTTCAGAAAAATTTACCCAACGACAAACGGGGAGTGCTGGAGAGGAAGGTACAATATTACATTTTTGGTGGACCTGTCCTAGGGTCCGTCCCTTCTGGGACAAGGTGTATTCCAAAATGAGCAGGATCCTCACACTAGTGAATGTCCCTAACCCAATCCACCTGCTAAATCACAAGCTCCTTAAACTATATGGGGAAGCAAAGTATCACCTACTACGCTTGATGCTGGGTGCAGCCAAGGAGCTCATACCCAAGCACTGGAAGAATACACAGGTACCCACTCTGCAGGAGTGGAAGGCCAGAGTCAGAGATCTTCTCCGACAAGAGCGCTATCACTACAGGAAAATTGGTAGTCACGACACACGAACTTATGCAAATGACATGGGAGGGCAGGGGACTCTAACCTAATACGACGTCACCCAGAGTTGTCCAGAGATTTCATCCTTACTTATGGGATATCGCCTCCTGGTCAGCAGGAGGAGGCAAAGAGCACCACAGCAGAGCTGTATATATATAGCTCCTCAATTCCCTCCCACTCCAGTCATTCGACCGAAGTTAGGAAGAGAAAGGAAAAGTCAAGATGCAGAGGTGACTGAAGTTTAACAAAAATAAAGACCTGTCTTAGAAAATGACAGGGTGGGCCGTGGACTCGTCATATCGTAAAAGAAACAAATTTATCAGGTAAGCATAAATTTCCTTTTCTTTTACAAGATATGACGAGTCCACGGATTTCATCATTACTTATGGGATACAATACCAAAGCTATAGGACACTGATGAAAGGGAGGGACAAGACAGGAACCTAAATGGAAGGCACCACTGCTTGAAGAACCTTTCTCCCAAAAACCGCCTCGGACGAGGCAAAAGTATCAAATTTGGAAAATTTGGAAAAAGTGTGAAGAGACGACCAAATTGCAGCCTTGCAAATCTGTTCAACAGAAGCATCATTGTTAAATGCCCATGAGGAAGCCAGAGCCCTAGTAGAATGAGCTGTAATTCTTTCAGGAGGCTGCTGTTCAGCAGTCTCATATACAAAATGGATGGCACTCTTCAGCCAGAAAGAGAGAGAGGTAGCCGTAGCTTTCTGACCCCTATGTTTCCCCCAGATCGCCAGCGTCAGCCCAAACGTGAAAGGGTTAAAGATAGTGTATTCCTCAATAAAAAAAAAACATATATACATTATGCAGTCCCAACAATAGGCCAAATAATGATAGCAGCCCTTCAGTACCGTGTATAGTAGGACACAGACATTGGACAGAAGAGCCAGCTTACAGAGGAAAAATGAACAGTCTTTTCTGAGTTACAAGGTGTCACAGAAAATAACAGACTGCACATACCTAAATGCTAAGTAACAGCATGACTTGTCCCACACTGCCAGAGATCCTTCTCCTCCAGGAATCTATAGGAACAAATTTGGTCTTAGATAAAATCTGCTAAGACCATATTCAGCAGGGCAGCACACAGTCTGGGAGTCACAGAGAGAATGTAGAATCTCCTCAGTTCCCATTGCTGAAAAGCCTGAAGCTTTAACCCTGAGTAAAATAGTACACACTGGCACCATTTAAAATAATAAACTCTTGATTGAAGAATCTAAACTAACACCTCACTCAAGAGAATGACTGGAGTGGGAGGGAATGGAGGAGCTATATATACAGCTCTGCTGTGGTGCTCTTTGCCTCCTCCTGCTGACCAGGAGGCGATATCCCATAAGTAAGGATGAAATCCGTGGACTCGTCATGTCTTGTAAAAGAATGTTATGTTTAACAAGCTCAGATATGTGGGACGGCAACCCACTTCACAACTAAATCCCAATGGACTATCAAGTTTCACACTTATCAAGAACTTTAGCTGCATGATGCGGTAGGACTATCGTAAAGCAACTACAGAATGTTACATTGAATGTTAAATTGTTTTAGCCTTGTTGTATTGTGCAACTTACTACAATAAAAGTTGTTTACAAAAAAAAAAAAAAAAGCAGTAGGAATGTAATTTAACATCTATCCAAAAGTGTGAAAGGCAGAAATACACATACAATAATTCTTAAGGTAAAGCTCTATATTATGCACACAAAAAAACATACCTGCATGCATTTCAACAATTCTAGGAAGACATCAAAACCTTCAAGGAATTTGCAGCGTAATGCATCTGACCATTCCGATGGCTTGCTTACCAATACATACCTGCAGATAAAGGGCATAAACTAAATAAAAATGTATTCTTATAAAATAGTATAAATAATAGTAGTAATAGTTATTAAATTTAAATTTATAAAGCAAATGCACTTTTTAAGTACCAGCTAAACTTTAAATAAAGGGACATATTACTCCATCGTATCAGTAATGTATATGAGAGAGCAGCAGTTAAACATGAAAAAAGTAAAAGCTGTTTAAATTTAGAAGTAAATTAGAAAAACATAATTTATGCTTACCTGATAAATTTATTTCTCTTGTAGTGTAGTCAGTCCACGGGTCATGCATTACTTATGGGATTATATCTCTCCCCAACAGGAAGTTGCAAGAGGATCACCCAAGCAGAGCTGCTATATAGCTCCTCCCCTCACATGTCATATTCAGTCATTCGACCGAAACAAGACGAGAAAGGAGAAACCATAGGGTGCAGTGGTGACTGGAGTTTAATTAAAATTTAGGTCTGCCTTAAAAGACAGGGCGGGCCGTGGACTGACTACACTACAAGAGAAATAAATTTATCAGATAAGCATAAATTATGTTTTCTCTTGTTAAGTGTAGTCAGTCCACGAGTCATCCATTACTTATGGGATACCAATACCAAAGCTAAAGTACACGGATGATGGGAGGGACAAGGCAGGAACTTTAAACGGAAGGAACCACTGCCTGAAGCACCTTTCTCCCAAAAATAGCCTCCGAAGAAGAATCAAGCGTTCAATCTCCATGCAGTCAGCCTCAGAGAAATTAGATCTGGATGGTTGAAAGGACCCTGAATTAGAAGGTCCTGTCTCAGAGGTAGAGACCATGGTGGACAGGACGACATGCCCACTAGATCTGCATACCAGGTCCTGCGTGGCCATGCAGGTGCTATCAGAATCACCGATGCTCTCTCCTGTTTGATCTTGGCAATCAGCCGAGGAAGCAGCGGAAATGGTGGAAACACATAAGCCATGTTGAAACCCCAGGGGGCTGCTAGAGCATCTATCAGTGCCGCTCCCGGATCCCTGGACCTGGATCCGTAGCAAGGAAGTTTGGCATTCTGTCGAGAAGCCATGAGATCCAGTTCTGGTTTGCCCCAACAATGAATTAGTTGAACAAAGACCTCCGGATGAAGTTCCCACTCCCCCGGATGAAAAGTCTGACGACTTAGGAAGTCCGCCTCCCAGTTCTCCACGCCTGGGATAAAGATCGCCGACAGGTGGCAAGAGTTGGACTCTGCCCAGCGAATTATCTTTGATACTTCCAACATCGCTAGGGAACTCCTGGTTCCCCCTTGATGGTTGATGTAAGCCACAGTCGTGATATTGTCCGACTGAAATCTGATGAACCTCAGTGTTGCCAACTGAGGCCAAGCTAGAAGAGCATTGAATATCGCTCTTAATTCCAGAATATTTATTGGGAGGCGTTTCTCCTCCTGAGTCCACGATCCCTGAGCCTTCAGGGAGTTCCAGACTGCGCCCCAACCTAGAAGGCTGGCATCTGTTGTTACAATCGTCCAATCTGGCCTGCGAAAGGTCATCCCTTTGGACAGATGGAGTCGAGAAAGCCACCAGAGAAGAGAATCCCTGGTCTCTTGATCCAGATTTATTAGAGGGGACAAATCTGAGTAATCCCCATTCCACTGACTGAGCATGCATAATTGCAGCGGTCTGAGATGCAGGCGCGCAAATGGTACTATGTCCATTGCTGCTACCATTAAGCTGATTACTTCCATGCACTGGGCTACTGACGGGTGTGGAATGGAATGAAGGGCACGGCAAGCATTTAGAAGTTTTGATAACCTCCGTCAGGTAAATTTTCATCTCTACAGAATCTATAAGAGTCCTTAAGAAGGGAACCCTTGTGAGTGGTAACAGAGAACTCTTTTCCACGTTCACCTTCCACCCATGCGACCTCAGAAATGCCAGAACTATCTCTGTATGAGACTTGGCAGTTTGAAAACTTGACGCTTGTATCAGAATGTCGTCTAGGTACGGAGCCACCGCTATGCCTCGCAGTCTTAGTACCGCCAGAAGTGAGCCCAGAACCTTTGTAAAGATTCTTGGGGCCGTAGCTAACCCGAAGGGAAGAGCTACAAACTGGTAATGCCTGTCTAGGAAGGCAAATCTTAGATACCGATAATGATCCTTGTGAATCGGTATGTGAAGGTAGGCATCCTTTAAGTCCACTGTGGTCATGTACTGACCCTCTTGGATCATGGGTAGGATGGTTCGAATAGTTTCCATTTTGAATGATGGAACTCTTAGGAACTTGTTTAGGATCTTTAAGTCCAAGATTGGTCTGAAGGTTCCCTCTTTCTTGGGAACCACAAACAGATTTGAATAAAATCCTTGCCCTTGTTCCGACCGCGGAACTGGGTGGATCACCCCCATTAATAAGAGGTCTTGTACACAGCGTAGAAACGCCTCTTTCTTTATTTGGTTTGCTGATAACCTTGAAAGATGAAATCTCCCTTGTGGAGGAGAAGCTTTGAAGTCCAGAAGATATCCCTGAGATATGATCTCCAACGCCCAGGGATCCTGGACATCTCTTGCCCAAGCTTGGGCAAAGAGAGAAAGTCTGCCCCCCACTAGATCCGTTTCCGGACAGGGGGCCCTTACTTCATGCTGTCTTAGGGGCAGCAGCAGGTTTTCTGGCCTGCTTGCCCTTGTTCCAAGACTGGTTGCCTTTCCAACCCTGACTGTAACGAGTAGCAGTCCCTTCCTGTTTTGGGGCGGAGGAAGTTGATGCTGCTCCTGCCTTGAAATTACGAAAGGCACGAAAATTAGACTGTTTGGCCTTTGATTTGGCCCTGTCCTGAGGAAGGGAATGACCCTTACCTCCAGTAATGTCAGCAATAATTTCTTTCAAGCCGGGCCCGAATAAGGTTTGCCCTTTGAAAGGAATATTAAGCAATTTAGATTTAGAAGTTACATCTGCTGACCAGGATTTAAGCCATAGCGCTCTGCGCGCCTGGATGGCGAATCCGGAGTTCTTAGCCGTTAGTTTGGTTAAATGCACCACGGCATCCGAAACAAATGCATTAGCTAGCTTAAGGGCTTTAAGCTTGTTCATAATCTCATCCAATGGAGCTGTGCGAATAGCCTCTTCCAGAGACTCAAACCAGAATGCCGCCGCAGCAGTGACGGGCGCAATGCATGCAAGGGGCTGTAATATAAAACCTTGTTGAACAAACATTTTCTTAAGGTAACCTAATTTTTTATCCATTGGATCTGAGAAAGCACAACTATCCTCCAACGGGATAGTGGTACGCTTGGCTAAAGTAGAAACTGCTCCCTCCACCTTAGGGACCGTCTGCCATAAGTCTCGTGTGGTGGCGTCTATTGGGAACATTTTTCTAAATATCGGAGGAGGGGAAAAAGGCACACCGGGTCTATCCCACTCCTTGCAAATAATCTCTGTAAGCCTTTTAGGTATAGGAAAAACGTCAGTACACACCGGTACCGCATAGTATTTATCCAGCCTACATAATTTCTCTGGGATTGCCACCGTGTCGCAATCATTCAGAGCCGCTAACACCTCCCCTAGCAATACACGGAGGTTCTCAAGCTTAAATTTAATATTTGAAATTTCTGAATCCGGTCTCCCCAGATCAGATCCGTCACCCACAGAATGAAGCTCTCCATCCTCATGTTCTGCAAATTGTGACGCAGTATCGGACATGGCTCTCGTGTCATCGGCGCGCTCTGTCCTAAACCCAGAGCTATCGCGCTTGCCTCTTAACTCAGGCAAATTAGATAATACTTCTTTCATAACATTAGCCATATCATGCAAAGTGATTTGTAAGGGCCTTGATGTACTTGGCGCCACAATCTCACGCACCTCCTGAGCGGGAGGCGAAGGTACTGACACGTGAGGAGAGTTAGACGGCATAACTTCCCCCTCGATGTCTGGTGATAATTTATTTACCGGTAAAGACTGACTTTTATTTAAAGTAACATCAATACAATTGGTACACAAATTTCTATTGGGCTCCACATTGGCTTTTAAACATAATGAACAAGTAGATTCATCTGTATCAGACATGTTTAACAGACTAGCAATGAAGGCTAGCAAGCTTGGAAAAAAACTGTCAGTGAATTTACAAGCAATATGAAAAAACGCAGCAGCGCTTTTAAAAACATACAAAAAAAAAAACTAAAAAAAAAAAACTATCACAGTTGAAATAACAATGAACTAATTCAGTTATAGCCAACAATTTTAACAATAAATGTATGAATTTAGCAGAGGATTGCACCCACTAGCAAACGGATGATTAACCCCTCAATACCCACAAAAGATAATCAATTTTAGATTTAACGTTTTTCTCACAGTCAAACACACTGTCACAGGTCTGCTGTGACTGATTACCTCCCTCAAAATTGAATTTTGAAGACCCCTGAGCTCTCTGGAGACGTCCTGGATCAAGGAGGAAAAGGCAGGAAGACTGTGCTAGAATTTTATCTGCGCAACAAGGCGCTAAAAAAGGCCCCTCCCACTCATATTACAACAGTGGGAGACCTGTTACAACGGTTTCTATGCAGAAATAAACGTTAGCCATGTGGAAAAAAATCATGCCCAAAAAGATTTATCACCAAAGTACCTCACAAAACGAATAACATGCCAGTAAACGTTTTAAAAACAACATTTCCAGTGTTATGTAAAGTTATCACTAAGCCTGCTACCAGTCGCTTCTACTGCAGTTAAGGCTTATACATTTATTTCAGTATTAACAGTATTTTCTCAGTCAAATTCTAGTCCCTAGAAAATAACTCAACTGCGCATACATTTAACAGCCTGATACCAGTCGCTACTACTGCATTAAAGGCTGTACTTACATCATATGGGTAACGGCAGTGTTTTCTTAGTCAATTCCATTCCTAGAAAATATTATACTGCACATACCTCATTTGCGGAGGACCCCGCATGCTATTCCCCTTTCTGAAGTTACCCCTCCTCAGAATGCGCGAGAACAGCCAGTGGATCTTAGTTACGTCTGCTAAGATAATAGAAAACGCAGGCAGATCTTCTTCTTCTAAATACTGCCTGAGAGAAAAAAACAGCACACTCCGGTGCCATTTTAAAATAACAAACTTTTGATTGAAGAATTAAGTAAAAAACTCCTGTCTCCTCTCACAACCTCCTTTGTTGAGACTTGCAAGAGAATGACTGGATATGACATGTGAGGGGAGGAGCTATATAGCAGCTCTGCTTGGGTGATCCTCTTGCAACTTCCTGTTGGGGAGAGATATAATCCCATAAGTAATGGATGACCCGTGGAATGACTACACTTAACAAGAGAAATATATATATATATATTCTCTATCTGAATCATGAAAGAAACATTTTGGGTTTCATGTCTCTTTAAGGTGGAACAGTACATGATTATGCTACAACTGTCCTGGGACTGTACTGCTGACAGGCCAAAAGTAACAACTACCACAAAAACAAAGATTTATTCAGCACAGGAACATCTGTTTTTCAAAAAGCAAAGCTCTATAATACATTGTCTTTATGAATCGGTTATCAAAATATCACTCACATGAAGAGACACCACAAAAAAACTTTTTTTCCAGCATTCTATTTTATATATGCGTCTCTCCCCATCCAGAACCCATTTAGTAGGATAAACAGCTCTAAATGCGGCAGGACCTACATTTTAACACAAATATTATTAAATTACTACAAAATACACATTCACCCCGCACTCTGGCCGCCCACTTCAAAAATCATATTTTTGTGAGCTAACGAATTGAACTGTCTTGCAATCGGCACTCCAGCTACAAAAAAAGTGCCGTACAAATAGAGCGCCAATTGGAGAACAGTTCAAACCGTTAGCTCACAAAAAATATAAGTTTTAAAAAGGGAGGTCGGAGCACGATTAATCAGAATGGCACAGCTTAATTAAAAAGTTAAGTTACAGCACATATTTATTGGAATTGATCAATTAAAGTGAAGGTCAATTTTGACGAATTAGTGCCCGGTTTTTAATAATCCTATTAAAAACAAGGGCACTTTAATTAATCAAAATTGACATTTGAAGCATTTTCTTCAAAAACGTACCTTTTAATCCAGAGAGCCGCTAGAGCGCTTCCTCCGCCCGTCGCAAGTTTTCTTCACGGGTCCAAAATGACGAATCCGGCTTCATCAATCACGGCGTACCCTCAGGCCATGATCCCCCCAGGAGGAACGCCGTGATTGGAGGAAGCCTGATTCGTCATTTCTGATGTAAGCAGAAGCTTCCGACGGCCGGGGGAATCGATGGAGCAGCTTTCAGGATTAAAAGGTAAATTTTTGAAGAAAATGCTTAAAATGTCAATTTTGATGAATTAAAGTGCCCTTGTTTTTAATAGGATTATTAAAAACCGGGCACTTATTCGTCAAAATTGACCTTCACTTTAAATTCCCTGTAAAATAGAGCTTAGATTCTGGACCCAATATTAAAACAAGTCAAGTTTACTATCACTTTAGTGCCTTTTGTTCACTGTGTGTAAGCATAATTAAGGGTGGTTACCCTGAAAAGCCATTTGATTGAAATTTATATTATTACAATATTTTGATTATAGTGAGAGATTACACTTCCTTTCTATTTGGATAATACGGCAACACAGATATCAACTTTATAAAAGTGTCTGTTTATGTTGTATACTTTATACTTATTATAGTCCTAGAACTTTTTTCAAAAAAGACTTAATATTCTAAGAGATACTTACTTCAAATCTAAAATTAAGCTCTGCACCCTCCTAAATTTGAAAGCCTGGAGGGCGGTATATCTTTCAAACTGAAATCTGCCCTGGATGTCCCTGTGTCTCAAGTGGTCCATGAAAGTCTTAATAATGGTGGTCATCAGGTTCTCCTCTGTGATAAGCATTCGAGCCTAAACCAGACCAGGAGGTTAAATGTTGCAAAAACAGCCGTGTATTATTCATAACTAACTGCTTCCGACACCAGTTACATGGAGATTACTTTTGACTGTGATTGTAGGAGTGATACAAACGTTTAAATAATAAATTATACTTTAGCATTGACCTCTTTATAAATGTAATTATGGAACATGGGTACTACCATCTAAAGATCTGAAAAGGTTATTAAATGGGTGAACCCAATGCTAACATTTACTGCTCTGATTCTACTAATGAGCCAAAAGACTAACAATTGACTACCAAAAAGACTACCAATGAACTGTAGAAAAAGTAAAAAAAAAAAAAAGTAATATGTTTTTATATTGAAAGTTGTTTAACAAGAAAAAAAAACAAAAAATATTGATACAACTATTTGGACAAAGTATTAGCTCCATATAAAGTAGCAGATATACTTTATTAAAGCAGAGAATTTAATGACTACATTTTGTACACAGGAACACAAAGAAAATTACCTGTTGAACAATAACAAATTTAAGATACGTTTAGATACTGTGCAACGTTGTTATTAAATACAGAAGGTAATAAACATCAGTAACTACAAGTGGACGAATACCATAAGAATTAAAAAGTTTCAGCCAAAGTCATGGCAACCCTGACACTGAAAGGAAGAGCTATTATTCATATTAAACCAACTGAATAAGAGATGTGCATTCAGCAGTTTTATTCTTTTCAGAGCCAAATATCCTCTTGAGCAAGTGAAGGAAACTGTTGAATGCACAGCTCTAAACTGAATAGTTGATGGAAAATGTGTTAACATGCAGAGACATAAAAGGAAATAATGTCATTGTGAATGGATTTGCTGCATTGTTACACAAAAAAAGCTTTACAGATTGAAGTTCATACTGCACAGAGCTGAACAGTCTACTGATTTTGTGAATGAGGCAGATACAATAAAATATTTGAGGTTAAAGGGACACTAAACCCATTTTTTTTTATTTAATGATTCAGATAGACCATGTAATTTTAAGCAACTTTTTAATTTACTCCTATTATCAAATTTTCTTCTCTCTCTTGCTATCATTATTTAAAAGCAAGAATATGATGCGTAGGAGCCGGCCCATTTTTGGTTGAGAACCTGGGTTATGCTTGCTTTTGACCTCTCCGTTTACTGGAATAAACAACAAACAATGAAAATGTTTGACGGAAATCCTTGGTTTCTTGCAAGTAGAATTTTAAAGCACGAACCACATCAAGATTGTGCAACAGACGTTCCTTCTTTGAAGAAGGATTAGGACACAGTGAAGGAACAACAATTTCCTGATTGAAATTCCTATTAGAAACAACCTTAGGAAGGAATCCAGGTTTGGTACGTAAAACCACCTTATCTGCATGGAAAACAAGATAAGGTGAGTCACACTGTAAAGCAGATAACTCAGAAACTCTTCGAGCCGAAGAGATAGCTACTAAAAACAGAACTTTCCAAGATAGAAGCTTAATATCTATGGAATGCATAGGTTCAAACGGAACCCCTTGAAGAACTTTAAGAACCAAGTTTAAGCTCCATGGTGGAGCAACAGGTTTGAATACAGGCTTGATTCTGACTAAAGCCTGACTAAACGCTTGAACGTCTGGAATATCTGCCAGACGCTTGTGTAAAAGAATAGACAATGCAGAAATCTGTCCTTTTAAGGAACTATCTGATAATCCCTTCTCCAATCCTTCTTGGAGAAAAGACAATATTCTAGGAATCCTAATCTTACTCCATTAGTAACCCTTGGATTCACACCAATAAAAATATTTGCGCCAAATCTTATGATAGATCTTCCTGGTGACAGGCTTTCTAGCTTGAATCAGGGTATCAATGACCAACTCAGAGAAACCACGCTTTGATAGAATCAGGCGTTCTATCTCCAAGCAGTCAGACGCAGAGAAATCAGATTTGGATGCATGAATGGACCTTGGATTAGAAGGTCCTGCCTAAATGGCAGAGTCCACGGTGGAACCAATGACATCTCCACTAGATCTGCATACCAAGTCCTGCGTGGCCACGCAGGTGCTATCAGAAGCACCGAAGCTCTCTCCTGCTTGATTCTGGCAACCAGACGTGGGAGGAGAGGAAACGGTGGAAATACATAGGCCAGATTGAAGGACCAGGGTACTGCTAGAGCATCTATCAGTACCGCCTGGGGATCCCGGGACCTGGACCCGTAACAAGGAAGTTTGGCATTCTGACGGGACGCCATCAGATCCAATTCTGGTGTGCCCCATAGCTGAGTCAGCTGGGCAAATACCTCCGGATGGAGTTCCCACTCCCCCGGATGAAAAGTCTGACGACTTAGGAAATCCGCCTCCCAGTTCTCTACCCCTGGGATATGGATTGCTGAGAGATGGCAAGAGTGATCCTCCGCCCATCTGATTATTTTGGCTACCTCCATCATCGCTAGAGAACTCCGTGTTCCTCCTTGATGATTGATATAAGCTACAGTCGTGATGTTGTCCGACTGAAATCTGATGAATTTGGCAGCAGCTATCTGAGGCCACGCCTGAAGCGCATTGAATATCGCTCTCAGTTCTAGAATGTTTATCGGGAGGAGAGATTCTTCCCGAGACCATAAGCCCTGTGCTTTCAGGGAGTTCCAGACTGCACCCCAGCCTAGCAGGCTGGCATCTGTCGCTACAATGAGCCACTCTGGCCTGCGGAAACACATTCCCTGAGACAGGTGGTCCTGAGACAACCACCAGAGAAGTGAGTCTCTGGTCTCCTGGTCCATATACAGTTGAGGAGATAAATCTGCATAATCTCCATTCCACTGTTTGAGCATGCATAGTTGCAGTGGTCTGAGGTGTAGGCGGGCAAAAGGAACTATGTCCATTGCTGCTACCATGAGACCGATTACCTCCATAAACTGAGCCACTGATGGTCGAGGAATGGAATGAAGAGCTTGGCAAGTGGTTAAAAGTTTTGATTTTCTGACCTCCGTCGGAAATATTTTCATTTCTACCGAGTCTATCAGAGTCCCTAGGAAGGAAACTCTTGTGAGAGGGAATAGAGAACTCTTTTTTATGTTCACCTTCCACCCGTGAGAACTCAGAAAAGCCAACACAATGTCCATGTGAGACTTGGTTAGTTGGAAAGTCAACGCCTGAATTAATGTGTCGTCTAAATAAGGCGCCACTGCTATGCCCCGCGGTCTTAGAACCGCCAAAAGGGACCCAAGCACCTTTGTGAAAATTCTGTGAGCCGTGGCCAACCCGAAGGGAAGGGCCACAAACTGGTAATGCCTGTCCAGAAAGGCGAATCTGAGGAATTGATGATGATCTCTGTGAATAGGGATGTGTAGATAGGCATCCTTTAAGTCCACGGTAGTCATATATTGACCCTCCTGGATCAGAGGTAGAATAGTCCAAATAGTCTCCATCTTGAAAGATGGTACTCTGCAGAACTTGTTTAGAATTTTGAGATCCAAGATTGGTCTGAAAGTTCCCTCTTTTTTTGGGAACCACAAACAAGTTTGAGTTAAAACCTTAGCCCTTGTTCCGCTTTTGGAACTGGGCGGATCCCTCCCATGGTATGTAGGTCTTCTACACAGCGTAAGAACGCCTCTCTCTTTGTGTGGTTTGCAGGCAATTGAGAAATGTGAAACCTCCCCCTTGGGGGAGAGTCTTTGAAGTCCAGAAGACATCCCTGGGATACAATTTCTAAAGCCCAGGAATCGTGGACATCTCTTGCCCAAGCCTGAGCAAAGAGAGAGAGTCTGCCCCCTACTAGATCCGGTGCCGGATCGGGGGCTACCCCTTCATGCTGTCTTGGAGGCAGCTACAGGCTTCTTGGCCTGTTTGCCTTTGTTCCAAGCCTGGTTAGGTCTCCAGACTGACTTAGATTGGGCAAAATTCCCCTCTTGCTTTGCAGCAGGGGAAGCTGAAGCGGGACCATGTTTGGTCCTCAATTTATTTGTTTTATCCTGAGGGAGAGCATGGCCTTTTCCTCCAGTGATGTCTGAAATAATCTCTTTCAGTTCAGGCCCGAATAGGGTCTTTCCTTTGAAAGGGATGTTCAAAAGTTTAGATTTTGATGACACATCAGCAGACCAGGACTTAAGCTATAACGCCCTGTGTGCTAAAATAGCAAAACCTGAATTCTTTGCCGCTAACTTAGCCAGTTGGAAAGCGGCATCTGTAATGAAAGAATTAGCCAACTTAAGAGCTTTAATTCTATCCATAATATCCTCTAATGGAGTCTCCATCTGAAGAGCCTCTTCTAGAGCCTCAAACCAGAAAGCAGCTGCAGTAGTTACAGGAACAATGCATGCAATAGGTTGGAGAAGAAAACCTTGATGAACAAAAATTTACTTCCGGAGACCCTCTAATTTTTTATCCATAGGATCTTTGAAAGCACAACTGTTTTCGATAGGTATAGTTGTACGCTTAGAGTAGAAATAGCTCCCTCCACCTTAGGAACCGTCTGCCACGAGTCCCGCATGGTATCAGATATGGGAAACATTTTCTTAAAAACAGGAGGGGGAGCAAACTGAATACCTGGTTTATCCCACTCCTTAGTAACAATATTCACAATCCTCTTAGGGACTGGAAAAACATCAGTGTAAACAGGAACCTCTAAGTATTTGTCCATTTTACACAATTTCTCTGGAACCACTATGGGGTCACAATCATCTAAAGTTGCTAATACCTCCTTGAGCAATAAGCAGAGGTGTTCAAGCTTAAATTTAAAGGCTGTCATGTCAGAATCTGTCTGAGGGAGCGTCTTTCCTGAATCAGAAATTTCTCCCTCAGTTAACAAATCCCTTACCCCTACTTCAGAAAATTGTGAGGGTATATCAGATACGGCTACTAAAGCGTCAGACTGCTCAGCACTTGTTCTTAACCCAGAGCTGTCACGCTTTCCTTGTAAACCAGGCAGTTTAGAGAAAACCTCTGTGAGGGTTTTATTCATAACTGTGGCAATGTCTTGTAAAGTAAATGAATTAGACGCATCAGAGGTACTTGGCGTCACTTGTGCAGGCGTTACTGGTTGTGACACTTGGGGAGAGCTAGATGTCAAAAACTAATTTTCTGTCTGAGAATCATCTATTGCTATATTTTTCATTGCTAAATGATTTTTTTTATAATTTATAGACATATCAGTGCAAGTGGGACATATTCTAAGAGGGGGTTCCACAATGGCTTCTAAACACATTAAACAAGGATTTTCCTTAGTGTCAGACATGTTAAACAGGCTAGTAAATGAAACAAGCAAGCTTGGAAAACACTTTATTCAAAGTAAATAATATTTAGAAAAAATGGTGTCTAAGAGAAAAAATTTTTTACAGTAGCATCATAAAGCCTTAGTAACTTTGCACAGCTATGCAAATAAACAATTAACCCCTTAATGTAAAAAACGGATAGACAAACGTCAAAAACCGGTAAAAAAAATGTTCAGCACCTTGCCACAGCTCTGCTGTGGCGCCTACCTGCCCTTTATGAGCGATTTGTGGAAAAAACATAATTTATGTAAGAACTTACCTGATAAATTCATTTCTTTCATATTAGCAAGAGTCCATGAGCTAGTGACGTATGGGATATGGGATATACCAGGAGGGGCAAAGTTTCCCAAACATCAAAATGCCTATAAATACACCCCTCACCACACCCACAAATCAGTTTAACGAATAGCCAAGAAGTGGGGTGATAAGAAAAAAGTGTGAAAGCATAAAAAATAAGGAATTGGAATAATTGTGCTTTATACAAAAAAATCATAACCACCACAAAAAGGGTGGGCCTCATGGACTCTTGAAAGAAATGAATTTATCAGGTAAGTTCTTACATAAATTATGTTTTCTTTCATGTAATTAGCAAGAGTCCATGAGCTAGTGACGTATGGGATAATAAATACCCAAGATGTGGAACTTCCACGCAAGAGTCACTAGAGAGGGAGGGATAAAATAAAGACAGCCAATTCCGCTGAAAAAATAATCCACACCCCAAAATAAAGTTTAAATCTCATAATGAAAAAAACTGAAATTATAAGCAGAAGAATCAAACTGAAACAGCTGCCTGAAGTACTTTTCTACCAAAAACTGCTTCAGAAGAAGAAAACACATCAAAATGGTAGAATTTAGTAAAAGTATGCAAAGAAGACCAAGCGGCTGCTTTGCAAATCTGATCAACCGAAGCTTCATTCCTAAACGCCCAGGAAGTAGAAACTGACCTAGTAGAATGAGCTGTAATCCTTTGAGGCGGAGTTTTACCCGACTCGACATAAGCATGATGAATCAAAGATTTTAACCAAGATGCCAAAGAAATGGCAGAGGCCTTCTGACCTTTCCTGGAACCGGAAAAGATAACAAATAGACTAGAAGTCTTTCGGAAATCTTTAGTAGCTTCAACATAATATTTCAAAGCTCTAACTACATCCAAAGAATGCAACGATCTTTCCTTAGAATTCTTAGGATTAGGACACAATGAAGGAACCACAATTTCTCTACTAATGTTGTTAGAATTCACAACTTTAGGTAAAAATTTAAATGAAGTTCGCAACACCGCCTTATCCTGATGAAAAATCAGAAAAGGAGATTCACAAGAAAGAGCAGATAACTCTGAAACTCTTCTAGCAGAAGAGATGGCCAAAAGGAACAGGACTTTCCAAGAAAGTAATTTAATGTCCAGAGAATGCATAGGTTCAAACGGAGGAGCTTGTAAAGCCCCCAGAACTAAATTCAAACTCCAAGGAGGAGAGATTGACTTAATGACAGGTTTTATACGAACCAAAGCCTGTACAAAACAATGAATATCAGGAAGATTAGCAATCTTTCTGTGAAACAACACAGAAAGAGCAGAAATTTGTCCTTTCAAAGAACTTGCAGACAAACCTTTATCCAGACCATCCTGAAGAAATTGTAAAATTCTAGGAATTCTAAAAGAATGCCAGGAAAAATGATGAGAAGAGCACCAAGAAATGTAAGTCTTCCAGACTCGATAATATATCTTCCTAGACACAGATTTACGAGCCTGTAACATAGTATTAATTACAGAGTCAGAGAAACCTCTATGACTGAGAATCAAGCGCTCAATCTCCATACCTTCAAATTTAATGATTTGAGATCCTGATGGAAAAAAGGGCCTTGAGATAGAAGGTCTGGTCTTAACGGAAGAGTCCAAGGTTGGCAAGTAGCGATCCGAACAAGATCCGCATACCAAAACCTGTGAGGCCATGCTGGAGCCACCAGCAGAACAAACGAACGCTCCTTTAGAATCTTGGAGATCACTCTTGGAAGAAGAACCAGAGGCGGAAAGATATAAGCAGGATGATACTTCCAAGGAAGTGACAACGCATCCACTGCCTCCGCCTGAGGATCCCTGGATCTGGACAGATACCTGGGAAGTTTCTTGTTTAGATGAGAAGCCATCAGATCTATTTCTGGAAGATCCCAGATTTGAACAATCTGAAGAAACACCTCTGGGTGAAGAGACCATTCGCCCAGATGTAACGTCTGGCGACTGAGATAATCCGCTTCCCAATTGTCTACACCTGGGATGTGAACCGCAGAAATTAGACAGGAGCTGGATTCCGCCCAAGCAAGTATCCAAGATACTTCTTTCATAGCCAGAGGACTGTGAGTCCCCCCTTGATGATTGACATATGCCACGGTTGTGACATTGTCCGTCTGAAAACAAATGAACGATTCTCTCTTCAGAAGAGGCCACGACTGAAGAGCTCTGAAAATCGCACGGAGTTCCAAAATGTTGATAGGTAATCTCGCCTCCCGAGATTCCCAAACCCCCTGCGCTGTCAGAGACCCCCATACAGCTCCCCAACCTGTCAGACTCGCATCTGTTGAGATCACAGTCCAGGTTGGAAGAACAAAAGAAGCCCCTTGAACTAAACAATGGTGATCTGTCCACCACTTCAGAGAGTGTCGTACAATCGGATTTAAAGATATTAACTGTGATATCTTTGTATAATCCCTGCACCACTGGTTCAGCATACAAAGCTGAAGAGGTCACATGTGAAAACGAGCAAAGGGGATCGCTTCCGATGCAGCAGTCATAAGACCTAGAATTTCCATGCATAAGGCTACCGAAGGGAATGATTGAGACTGAAGGTTTCGACAAGCTGAAACCAATTTCAGACGTCTCTTGTCCGTCAGAGACAAAGTCATGGACACTGAATCTATTTGGAAACCTAAAAAGGTTACCTTTGTCTGAGGAATCAATTAACTCTTTGGTAAATTGATCCTCCAACCATGTTCTTGAAGAAATGACACAAGTCGATTCGTATGAAATTCTGCTAAATGTGAAGACTGAGCAAGTACCAAGATATCGTCCAAATAAGGAAATACCACAATACCCTGTTCTCTGATTACAGATAGCAGGGCACCGAGAACCTTTGAAAAAAACCTTGGAGCTGTTGCTAGGCCGAACGGCAGAGCCACAAATTGGTAATGCTTGTCTAGAAAAGAGAATCTCAGAAACTGATAATGATCTGGATGAATCGGAATATGCAGATATGCATCCTGTAAATCTATTGTGGACATATAATGCCCTTGCTGAACAAAAGGCAGAATAGTCCTTATAGTTACCATTTTGAATGTTGGTATCCTTACATAACGATTCAATATTTTTAAATCCAGAACTGGTCTGAAGGAATTCTCCTTCTTTGGTACAATGAATAGATTGGAGTAAAACCCCAGACCCTGTTCCAGAACTGGAACTGGCACAATTACTCCAGCCAACTCTAGATCTGAAACACATTTCAGAAATGCTCGATCATTCACTGGATTTATTGGAATGCGAGAAAGAAAAAATCTTCTTGCAGGAGGCCTTACCTTGAAACCTATTCTGTACCCTTGTGAAACAATGTTCTGAATCCAAAGACTGTGAATCGAATTGATCCAAATTTCTTTGAAAAATCGTAATCTGCCCCCTACCAGCTGTGCTGGAATGAGGGCCGCACCTTCATGTGGACTTGGGAGCTGGCTTTTGCTTTCTAAAAGGCTTGGATTTATTCCAGACTGGAGATGGTTTCCAAACTGATACTGTTCCTTTAGGGGAAGGATCAGGCTTCTGTTCCTTATTCTGACGAAAGGAACGAAAAAGATTAGCAGCCCTATATTTACCTTTAGATTTTTTATCCTGAGGTAAAAAAGTTCCTTTCCCCCCAGTAACAGTTGAAATAATAGAATCCAACTGGGAACCAAAAAATGTATTACCTTGGAAAGAAAGGGAAAGCAAAGTTGACTTAGAAGACATATCTGCATTCCAAGTTTTAAGCCATAAAGCTCTTCTAGCTAAAATAGCTAAAGACATATACCTGACATCAACCCTAATGATATCAAAGATGGCATCACAAATAAAGTTATTAGCATGTTGAAGAAGATTAACAATGCTATGAGTATTATGATCTAACACTTGTTGTGCCAAAGCCTCCAACCAAAAAGTGGAAGCTGCCGCAACATCAGCCAAAGAAATAGCAGGTCTAAGAAGATTACCTGAACATAAATAAGCTTTCCTTAGAAAGGAGTCAATCTTCCTATCTAAAGGATCCTTAAAGGAAGTACTATCTGCCGTAGGAATAGTAGTACGTTTAGCGAGAGTAGAGATAGCCCCATCAACTTTAGGGATTTTGTCCCAAAACTCTAATCTGTCAGATGGCACAGGATACAATTTCTTAAACCTTTTAGAAGGAGTAAATGAATTACCCAGATTATTCCATTCCCTAGAAATTACTTCAGAAATAGCATCAGGGACAGGAAAAACTTCCGGAATAACTGTAGGAGGTTTAAAAACCGAATTTAAACGCTTAGTAGATTTAGTATGAAGAGGACTAGATTCCTCCATCTCTAATGCGATTAAAACTTCTTTAAGTAAAGAACGAATAAATTCCATTTTAAATAAATATGAAGATTTATCAGTGTCAATATCTG
Source organism: Bombina bombina (assembly GCF_027579735.1). NCBI lineage: Eukaryota > Metazoa > Chordata > Amphibia > Anura > Bombinatoridae > Bombina > Bombina bombina. Next base: position 1,106,999,660 of record NC_069502.1, on the reverse strand, counting down.
AGACAGAATACTCTGAAACAGAAAAATCATCATCAGAAACAGACAAATCAGAATGATGATGTTCATTTAAAAATTCATCTGAAAAATGCGAAGTTTTAAAAGACCTTTTACGCTTACTGGAAGGAGGAATAACAGACATAGCCTTCCTAATAGATTTAGAAACAAAATCTCTTATATTAACAGGAACATCCTGAGTATTAGATGTTGATGGAACAGCAACAGGTAATGGTATATTACTAATGGAAATACTATCTGCATTAGCAAGCTTATCATGACATTCATCACAAACTACAGCCGGAGGGACAGATACCACAAGTTTACAGCAGATACACTTAACTTTGGTGGAACCAGCATCAGGCAGCGTTTTTCCAGAAGTAGCTTCTGATCCAGGGTCAATCTGAGACATCTTGCAATATGTAAGAGAAAAAACAACATATAAAGCAAAATCTATCAAATTCCTTAAAAGGCAGTTTCAGGAATGGGAAAAAATGCCAATGAACAAGCCTCTAGCAACCAGAAGCAAATGAAAAATGAGACTTAAATAATGTGAGAAAAAAGGTGGAGACATAAATGACGCCCACATATATTGGCGCCAAAAAAGCCGCCCACATTATTGGCGCCCAAATGCCAAGAATGACGCCACATCCGGTAACGCCGACATTTGTGGCGCAAAACGTCAAAAAAATTACGCAAACACGAACAACTTCCGGCAACAAGTATGACGCCGGAAATGACATAGAAATTTTTTTGCACCAAAAAAGTCCGCGTCAAGAATGACGCAATAAAATGAAGCATTTTCAGCCCCCGCGAGCCTAACAGCCCACAGGGAAAAAACATAATTTATGCTTACCTGATAAATTCCTTTCTTCTGTAGTGTGATCAGTCCACGGGTCATCATTACTTCTGGGATATTACTCCTCCCCAACAGGAAGTGCAAGAGGATTCACCCAGCAGAGCTGCATATAGCTCCTCCCCTCTACGTCACTCCCAGTCATTCGACCAAGGACCAACGAGAAAGGAGAAGCCAAGGGTGCAGTGGTGACTGGAGTATAACTTAAAAAATATTTACCTGCCTTAAAAACAGGGCGGGCCGTGGACTGATCACACTACAGAAGAAAGGAATTTATCAGGTAAGCATAAATTATGTTTTCTTCTGTTAAGTGTGATCAGTCCACGGGTCATCATTACTTCTGGGATACCAATACCAAAGCAAAAGTACACGGATGACGGGAGGGATAGGCAGGCTCTTTATACAGAAGGAACCACTGCCTGAAGAACCTTTCTCCCAAAAATAGCCTCCGAGGAAGCAAAAGTGTCAAATTTGGAAAATTTGGAAAAAGTATGAAGCGAAGACCAAGTTGCAGCCTTGCAAATCTGCTCAACAGAGGCCTCATTCTTGAAGGCCCAAGTGGAAGCCACAGCTCTAGTAGAATGAGCTGTAATTCTTTCAGGAGGCTGCTGTCCAGCAGTCTCATAAGCTAAACGAATTATGCTACGAAGCCAAAAAGAAAGAGAGGTAGCAGAAGCCTTTTGACCTCTCCTCTGACCAGAGTAAACGACAAACAGAGAAGACGTTTGTCGAAATTCCTTAGTTGCCTGTAAGTAAAATTTTAGAGCACGGACTACGTCCAGGTTGTGCAGTAGACGTTCCTTCTTCGAAGAAGGATTTGGGCACAAAGAAGGAACAACAATCTCTCGATTGATATTCCTGTTAGTGAATACCTTAGGTAAGAACCCAGGTTTAGTACGCAGAACTACCTTATCCGAATGAAAAATCAAATAAGGAGAATCACAATGTAAGGCTGATAATTCAGAGACTCTTCGAGCCGAGGAAATAGCCATTAAAAATAGAACTTTCCAAGATAACAACTTTATATCAATGGAATGAAGGGGTTCAAACGGAACGCCCTGTAAAACATTAAGAACAAGGTTTAAACTCCATGGTGGAGCAACAGTTTTAAACACAGGCTTAATCCTGGCCAAAGCCTGACAAAAAGCCTGGACGTCAGGAACTTCTGACAGACGTTTGTGTAACAGAATGGACAGAGCTGAGATCTGTCCCTTTAAAGAACTAGCAGATAAACCCTTTTCTAAACCTTCTTGTAGAAAAGACAATATCCTAGGAATCCTAACCTTACTCCAAGAGTAACCTTTGGATTCACACCAATATAGGTATTTACGCCATATCTTATGGTAAATCCTTCTGGTAACAGGCTTCCTAGCCTGTATTAAGGTATCAATAACTGACTCAGAAAACCCACGTCTTGATAAAATCAAGCGTTCAATTTCCAAGCAGTCAGCTTCAGAGAAGTTAGATTTTGATGTTTGAAAGGACCCTGTATCAGAAGGTCCTGTTTCAGAGGTAGAGACCAAGGTGGACAGGATGACATGTCCACTAGGTCTGCATACCAAGTCCTGCGTGGCCATGCAGGTGCTATTAGAATAACTGATGCTCTCTCCTGTTTGATTCTGGCAATCAATCGAGGAAGCATCGGGAAGGGTGGAAACACGTAAGCCATCCTGAAATCCCAAGGTGCTGTCAGGGCATCTATCAGGACTGCTCCTGGATCCCTGGATCTGGACCCGTAACGAGGAAGCTTGGCGTTCTGACGAGACGCCATGAGATCTATCTCTGGTTTGCCCCAACGTCGAAGTATTTGGGCAAAGACCTCCGGATGAAGTTCCCACTCCCCCGGATGAAAAGTCTGACGACTTAAGAAATCCGCCTCCCAGTTCTCCACTCCCGGGATGTGGATTGCTGACAGGTGGCAAGAGTGAGACTCTGCCCAGCGAATTATCTTTGATACTTCCATCATTGCTAGGGAGCTTCTTGTCCCTTCCTGATGGTTGATGTAAGCTACAGTCGTGATGTTGTCCGACTGAAACCTGATGAACCCCCGAGTTGTCAACTGGGGCCAAGCCAGGAGTGCATTGAGAACTGCTCTCAATTCCAGAATGTTTATTGGCAGGAGACTCTCCTCCTGACTCCATTGTCCCTGAGCCTTCAGAGAATTCCAGACGGCACCCCAACCTAGAAGGCTGGCGTCTGTTGTTACAATTGTCCAGTCTGGTCTGCTGAATGGCATCCCCCTGGACAGATGTGGCCGAGAAAGCCACCATAGAAGAGAATTTCTGGTCTCTTGATCCAGATTCAGAGAAGGGGACAAGTCTGAGTAATCCCCATTCCACTGACTTAGCATGCACAGTTGCAGTGGCCTGAGGTGTAAGCGTGCAAAGGGTACTATGTCCATTGCCGCTACCATTAAGCCGATTACCTCCATGCATTGAGCCACTGACGGGTGTTGAATGGAATGAAGGGTGCGGCAAGCACTTTGAAGTCTTGTTAGCCTGTCCTCTGTCAGGTAAATCTTCATTTCTACAGAATCTATAAGAGTCCCCAGGAAGGGAACTCTTGTGAGTGGAACGAGTGAACTTTTCTTTTCGTTCACCTTCCATCCATGTGACCTTAGAAATGCCAGTACTAACTCTGTATGAAACTTGGCAGTTTGAAAGCTTGAAGCTTGTATCAGAATGTCGTCTAGGTATGGAGCTACCGAGATTCCCCGCGGTCTTAGTACCGCCAGAAGAGCACCCAGAACCTTTGTGAAGATTCTTGGAGCTGTAGCCAATCCGAATGGAAGAGCCACAAACTGGTAATGCCTGTCTAGGAAGGCAAACCTTAGGTACCGGTAATGATCTTTGTGAATCGGTATGTGAAGGTAAGCATCTTTTAAATCTAGAGTGGTCATGTACTGACCCTCTTGGATCATAGGTAAAATTGTCCGAATAGTCTCCATCTTGAACGATGGAACTCTTAGGAATTTGTTTAGGATCTTTAAGTCCAGGATTGGTCTGAAAGTTCCCTCTTTTTTGGGAACCACAAACAGATTTGAGTAAAACCCTTGTCCCTGTTCCGACCGTGGAACTGGATGGATTACTCCCATTAACAAGAGCTCTTGTACGCAGCGTAGAAACGCCTCTTTCTTTGTCTGGATTGTTGACAACCTTGACAGATGAAATCTCTCTCTTGGAGGAGAGTATTTGAAGTCCAGAAGGTATCCCTGAGATATTATCTCTAGCGCCCAGGGATCCTGGACATCTCTTGCCCAAGCCTGGGCGAAGAGAGAAAGTCTGCCCCCCACTAGATCCGATCCCGGATCGGGGGCCCTCAATTCATGCTGTTTTAGGGGCAGCAGCAGGTTTCCTGGCCTGCTTGCCCTTGTTACAAGACTGGTTAGGTCTCCAGTTTTGTCTGTAGCGAGCAACAGATCCTTCTTGCTTTGGGGCAGAGGAAGTTGATGCTGCTCCTGCTTTGAAATTCCGAAAGGAACGAAAATTAGACTGTTTGGCCTTAGGTTTGGCCCTGTCTTGAGGCAGGGCGTGGCCTTTACCTCCTGTAATGTCAGCGATAATTTCTTTCAAACCAGGCCCAAATAAGGACTGCCCTTTAAAAGCTATATTAAGCAATTTAGACTTAGAAGTAACATCAGCTGACCAGGATTTTAGCCACAGCGCCCTGCGTGCCTGAATGGCGAATCCTGAATTCTTAGCCGTAAGTTTAGTTAAATGTACTACGGCCTCCGAAATGAATTAGCTAGTTTAAGGACTCTAAGCCTGTCCGTAATGTCGTCCAGAGTAGCTGAACTAATGTTCTCTTCCAGAGACTCAATCCAGAATGCCGCTGCAGCCGTGACCGGCGCAATGCATGCAAGGGGTTGCAATATAAAACCTTGTTGAACAAACATTTTCTTAAGGTAACCCTCTAATTTTTTATCCATTGGATCTGAAAAAGCACAGCTATCCTCCACCGGGATAGTGGTACGCTTAGCTAAAGTAGAAACTGCTCCCTCCACCTTAGGGACCGTTTGCCACAAGTCCCGTGTGGTGGCGTCTATTGGAAACATTTTTCTAAATATCGGAGGGGGTGAGAACGGCACACCGGGTCTATCCCACTCCTTAGTAACAATTTCAGTAAGTCTCTTAGGTATAGGAAAAACATCAGTACTCGCCGGGTACCGCAAAATATTTATCCAACCTACACATTTTCTCTGGTATTGCAACTGTGTTACAATCATTCAGAGCCGCTAACACCTCCCCTAGTAATACACGGAGGTTTTCCAGCTTAAATTTAAAATTTGAAATATCTGAATCCAGTCTGTTTGGATCAGAACCGTCACCCACAGAATGAAGTTCTCCGTCCTCATGTTCTGCCACCTGTGACGCAGTGTCTGACATGGCCCTAATATTATCAGCGCACTCTGTTCTCACCCCAGAGTGATCACGCTTGCCTCTTAGTTCTGGTAATTTAGCCAAAACTTCAGTCATAACAGTGGCCATATCTTGTAAAGTTATCTGTAATGGCCGCCCAGCTGTACTGGGCGCCACCATATCGCGCACCTCCCGAGCGGGAGATGCAGGTACTGACACGTGAGGCGAGTTAGTCGGCATAACTCTCCCCTCGTTGTTTGGTGAAATTTGTTCAATTTGTACAGATTGACTTTTATTTAAAGTAGCATCAATACAGTTAGTACATAAATTTCTATTGGGCTCCACTTTGGCATTGCAACAAATGACACAGGTATCTTCCTCTGAATCAGACATGTTTAACACACTAGCAAATAAACTTGCAACTTGGAATACAATTCTATTAGAATATTATTAAAAACGTACTGTGCCTTTAAGAAGCACAGAAGATTTATGACAGTTGAAAATTAATAAATTGAAACAGTTATAGCCTCAATCCTTGTAAACAACACAACTTTAGCAAAGGTTTGATCCCATTAGCAAAAGACAACTAATTCTGAAAGCAGAAAAAAATTACAGAATAAACGTTTTTTATCTCAGTCAACTATAATCTCACAGCTCTGCTGAGAGAAATTACCTCCCTCAAAACAAGTTTTGAAGACCCCTGAGCTCTGTAGAGATGAACCGGATCATGCAGGAAATACAATGAGCTGCTGACTGAAATTTCTGATGCGTAGCAAAAGCGCCAAAAAACGGCCCCTCCCACTCACACACAGCAGTGAGAGAGAACAGAAACTGTCAGAAAAAAGATCAAGCAACTGCCAAGTGGAAAAATAGTGCCCAAACATTTATTCACTCAGTACCTCAGCAAATGAAAACGATTTTACATTCCAGCAAAAACGTTAAACATAATTTCTTAGTTATTAAAAAGTTTTATGTATTTCTTACAGTGTAATTCTAGTGAAGTACCATTCCCCAGAATACTGAAGTGTAAAGTATACATACATGACATTATATCGGTATGGCAGGATTTTCTCATCAATTCCATTGTCAGAAAATAAAAGCTGCTACATACCTCTATGCAGATTCATCTGCCCGCTGTCCCCTGATCTGAAGTTTACCTCTCCTCAGATGGCCGAGAAACAGCAATATGATCTTAACTACTCCGGCTAAAATCATAGTAAAACTCTGGTAGATTCTTCTTCAAACTCTGCCAGAGAGGTAATAACACACTCCGGTGCTATTTTAAAATAAACTTTTGATTGAAGATATAAAACTAAGTATAATCACCATAGTCCTCTCACACATCCTATCTAGTCGTTGGGTGCAAGAGAATGACTGGGAGTGACGTAGAGGGGAGGAGCTATATGCAGCTCTGCTGGGTGAATCCTCTTGCACTTCCTGTTGGGGAGGAGTAATATCCCAGAAGTAATGATGACCCGTGGACTGATCACACTTAACAGAAGAAAAGTCAATTTTTAAGGTAAGAAAAAATGTTTTAATTCATATACATTATCCCAAATAATGAAACTGACTGTCTGAAATAAGGAATATTGAACATCCTGAATCAAGGCAAATAAATGTTTAAACACATATATTTAGAACTTTATATAAAAGTGCCCAACCATAGCTTAGAGTGTCACAAAATATAAGGCTTACTTACCCCAGGACACTCATCTACATGTAGTAGAAAGCCAAACCAGTACTGAAACGAGAATCAGTAGAGGTAATGGTATATAAGAGTATATCGTCGATCTGAAAAGGGAGGTAAGAGATGAATCTCTACGACGGATAACAGAGAACCTATGAAATAGATCCCGTAGAAGGAGACCATTGAATTCAAATAGGCAATACTCTCTTCACATCCCTCTGACATTCACTGCAACACTGAGAGGAAAACCGGGCTCCAGCCTGCTGCGAAGCGCATATCAACGTAGAATCTAGCACAAACTTACTTCACCACCTCCATGGGAGGCAAAGTTTGTAAAACTGATTTGTGGGTGTGGTGAGGGGTGTATTTATAGGCATTTTGAGGTTTGGGAAACTTTGCCCCTCCTGGTAGGAATGTATATCCCATACGTCACTAGCTCATGGACTCTTGCTAATTACATGAAAGAAAAAAACTTCTTTACAGCCCTCAAACACAGCAGGACCCTCTGGAGAAGCAGCTGGATGTCTCTGAAGAAAATAAACTGCGCAACTGAGGCCTGAAAATAGGCCCCTCCCACCTCACTCAATGTCATGGGGCCTAGAAGAAACACAACAGAGTGTTTCCTAAACTAGCCATGTGGGTTACTAACCCTTAAATAAGCCACAAAGACCCCTCAAAGTCTCTCAAAAAAACGTTATTGCAACAATAATAAAAACGTTTTTCCTTATCAGTGTCACCAGTAACTAATGAGCCCTTTGTGCCTAGCTGGGATTCTTTCTAAGTCTCTGAATACAGCTTACCCTTCCATCATGGGGATATTGCCAGCCTTTTCTAGAATTAACAGTGTCCGTCTAGAAAATATTAAGCTGAACATACCTCAAAGAAGTTTAGCCTGCAAACTGTTCCCCCAACTGAAGTTTTCCTGTACTCTTCAGTCCTTGTGAGAACAGCAGTGGATTTTAGTTACAAAGTGCTAAAATCATCATCCTCCCTGCAGAAATCTTCATCTCTTTTCTGCCAGAGAGTAAATAGTACACACCGGTACCATTTAAAATAAACTTTTGCTTGAGAAAATAAAAACTAACATTTTTGTCACCACACTCACTTTGCCCTTCCTAGCAGTTAAAGGGACCTATAACACCTTCTAAAAATTGTTTAAACTAACTTATACTTACTAATAATAACAAACTAAGCATTAATCCCTATCCTTGATGCTCAGTTTACCCTAAACAGTTCAAGAAGAGTGTCTTCAATAAGGCTGCTGATCCGGCGCTTGGTAATGCTATGTATGCCGCCATATTGCCACACAGGCACAGCAGTCAGGTGATGTGCATGGCAGATAATTGTATAAATAAAGTTAAGAGGATTATCAGAATGCTCCCTCACTGTGGTGCTAATCGAGTGCTGTATAAACATCATGTGTGGCTCATTTATATAAATAAACATTCAGTTTGTGCATTCATTGTTTTAAAATCAAAGCACTCAAAACTTTTTCTGTGTTAGAAGAAATACGTCTGCACAGCTAGAGGAATGTTTGTTTTGCAAATAGCAAGTTACACGGGGAGGAGGGGGAGGAGGAAAGTAAATCTTATAGAGGTGTGACAATTTATGGACCTAATGAAATAATCTATATTATAAAAAAAATAAAGTTGATTTTACAAGAATTGCATACATAAAAATCATTGTGAAGCTTGCACACCAACATGTACTGTTTGCTTAACATGTGGAGTCCTCCATGGGCTTGCTACCACAAGGGTCCAGTCACTCCCTTACCATTTTAAACAGATGAAGAAAGGTTTGAACTTGCTCAGCATAGTGTGCTTGCTACCACAAGGGTCCAGTCACTCCCTTACCATTTTGCACGGGGGAAGAGGAAGGAGGGGGAGAGGCATGCTCCGTGTGAAGAAGGCAGCTGAATAAAGCTCTATTTACATAATTTTACTACAAGATTTATGCACTAAGTGTGTAAGCGTCTTTTTAATGTCTAGTCTGTAAAATGTTTGAAGTACTGTGTTATCCAGCTGCCTTCTTCCCACGGAGCATGCCCCTCCTTCCTCCTCCCCACTCCTCCCGGTGTAGCCTGCTAATCTATTGCACTAAGTGCATAAATCTTGTTGTAGAATGTAAATACAGCATTATTCAGCTGCGAGCATGTTTCTCCCCACTCCTTCCTCCTCCTGGTGTAGCCTGCTAATCTATTGCACTAAGTGCATAAATCTTATAGTAGAATGTAAATACAGCGTTATTCAGCTGCGAGCATGTCTCTCCCCCTCCTTCCTCCTCTAGCTGTGCAGACGTATTTCTTCTAACACAAAAAAACACAGTGCTTTGATTTTAAAACAATGAATGTACAAACTGAATGTTTATTTATATAAATGAGCCACACATGATGTTTATACAGCACTCGATTAGCACCACAGTGAGGGAGCATTCTGATAATCCTCTTAACTTAATTTATACAATTATCTGCCATGAACATCACCTGACTGCTGTGCCTGTGAGCAACGTGCGTTACAACATGGCAGCATACATAGCAGCATTGAGCTCAGTATCACAATTCTGTTTGACAACACTCTTCTTGAATATACTGGGGGTAAGCTGCACAGACTGCCTAAAAATCCCTTTTTACTAGATTTGGAGTACATTTATGAATTAAAAGCAGAAGTTAGTTTGCAGAATTTGCAGCAGGTGTTTAGTGTCCCTTTAAGCAGGCAGAGAGAATGACTGGGGGGTGGAGCTAAGGGAGGAGCTATATAGACAGCTCTGATGTGGGTGCTCTCTCTGCCACTTCCTGTTGGGAAGGAGAATATCCCACAAGTAAAGGATGAATTTGTGGACTCGATACATCTTACAAGAGAAAAGAGGCACTACAAAACAAAGTGGCAGTCGCTAGCTGTGTCTACTCCAGTAACAAGTCCTGACTGGCTCTTCTCAAATAAGGCAAGTGGTGGGTGGTTTTGCTACTGAAAAAACATAATTTATGCTTACCTGATAAATTTATTTCTCTTGTAGTGTATCCAGTCCACGGATCATCCATTACTTATGGGATATATTCTCCTTCCCAACAGGAAGTTGCAAGAGTCTACCCACAGCAAAGCTGCTATATAGCTCCTCCCCTAACTGCCATTACCAGTCATTCGACCGAAAACATGCAGAGAAAGGAAAACCATAGGGTGCAGTGGTGACTGTAGTTTAATGGAAAAATTACCTGCCTTAAAGTGACAGGGCGGGCCGTGGACTGGATACACTACAAGAGAAATAAATTTATCAGGTAAGCATAAATTATGTTTTCTCTTGTTAAGTGTATCCAGTCCACGGATCATCCATTACTTATGGGATACCAATACCAAAGCTAAAGTACACGGATGATGGGAGGGACAAGGCAGGTACTTAAACGGAAGTTACCACTGCCTGTAAAAAACCCTTTCTCCCAAAAATAGCCTCCAAAGAAGCAAGGTATCAAATTTGTTAAATTTGAAAAAGTATGAAACGCAGACCAAGACTCCGTCTTGTAATCTGTTCAACAGAAGCCACATTTAAAAAAGGCCCAAGTGAAAACCACAGCTCTAGTAGAATGAGCTGTAATCCCTTCAGGAGGCTGCTGTCCAGCAGTCTCATAAGCTAAATGAATTATGCTTTTTAACCAAAAAGACAGAGAGGTTGCTGAAGTCCTTTGACCTCTCCTCTGTCCAGAATAGACAACAAACAAGGTGAATGTTTGATGAAAATCTGTAGTAGCTTGTAAGTAAAACTTTAAAACACGAACCACGTCCAAATTGTGTAATAGACGTTCCTTCTTTGAAGAAGGATTAGGATACAAGAATGGAACAACAATCTCTTGAGTGATATTCTTGTTAGATACCACCTTAGGTAAAAACCCAGGTTGGTACACAGGACTACCTTATCCGTACGGAGAACCAGATAAGGAGAATCACATTGCAACGCAGATAACTCGGAGACTCTATGAGCCGAGGAAATAGCTACCAAAAAGGAACTTTCCAAGATAGAAGTTTGATATCTATGGAATGAAAAGGTTCAAATGGAACTCCTTGAAGAACCTTAAGAACCAGCTTTAAGCTCCATGGCGGAGCAACATTTTTAACCACAGGCTTGGTTCTAACCAAAGCCTGACCAAATGCCTGAACGTCTAGAATACCTGCCAGACGCTTGTGCAAAAGAATAGACAGAGTAGAAATCTGTCCTTTTAAAGAACTAGCTGACAACCCTTTTCTCAAAATCATCTTGGAGAAAAGATAATATCCTGGGAATCCAGACTTTACTCCATGAGTAACCCTTGGATTCATAACAATAAGATATTTACACCATATCTTATGTTAAATTTTCCTAGAGACAGGCTTTTATGCCTGTATTAAGGAATCAATTACTGACTCGGAGAAGCCATGCTTTGATAACATCAAGCGTTCTGTCTCCAGGCAGTCCATCTCAGATTAGTTATATTTAGATGGTTGAAAAGACCCTGAGGTAGAGGGTCCTGTCACAGAAGCAGAGACCGTGGTGGAAAGGATGACATGTCCACCAGATCTGCATACCAGGTCCTGCGTGGCCACGCAGGCGCTGTCAAAAGCACCAAAGCACTCTCCTGCTTGATCTTGTGCAAACCCCTCCGGAGGGAATTCCCACTCCCCCGGATGAAAAGTCTGACGACTTAGAAAATCTGCCTCCCAGTTCTCAACACCTGGGATAGGGATAGCTTTTAGACAAGAGTGAGTCTCTGTCCAGTGAATTATTTTAAGACTTCTAACATTGCTAGGGAACTTCTGTTCCCCCTTGATGGTTGATGTAAGCCACAGTCGTGATATTGTCCGACTGAAATATGATGTACCTCAGAGTTGCTAACTGAAGTCTGAAGAGCATGGAATATCGCTCCCAGTTCCAGAATATTCATTAGAAGGAGGGTCTCCTCCTGAGTCCACTATCCCTGAGCCTTCAGGGAGTTCCAGACTGTATCTCAACCTAAAAGGCTGGCATCTGTTGTAACAATTGTCCCATCTGACCTGCGGAAGGTCATACCCTTGGACAGATGGACCCGAGATAGTCACCAGAGAAGAGAATCTCTGGTTTCTTGGTCCGGATTTAACAGGAGAACAAATCTGTGTAATCCCCGTTCCTCTGGCTGAGCATGCATAGTTGCAGTGGTCTGAAATGTAGGCGTGCAAACGGTACTATGTCCCTTGCCGCTACCATTAAGCCGATTACATTCATGTACTGAGCCACCAAAGGGCGCGGATGGAATGAAGAACACGGCAGAAATTTAGAAACTTTGACAACCTGGAGTCCGTCAGGTAAATTTTAATTTCTACAAAATCTATCAGAATCCCTAGGAGGGAAACCCTTGATATTGGGGATAGAGAACTCTTTCCTTGTTCACTTTCCACCCATGCGATCTCAGAAATGCCAGTACTACGTCCGTATGAGACTTGGCAACTTGGATGTTTGACGCCTGTATCAGGATGTCGTCTAAATAAGGGGCCACTTCTATGCCCCGCGGCCTAAGGACCGCCAAAGTGACCCCAGAACCTCCATAAACATTCTAGGGGCTGTAGTTAACCCAAAGGAAAGAGCTACAAACTGGTAATGCCTGTCTAGAAAGGCAAACCTGAAAAACCGATGGTGATCTTTATGCATCGTAATGTGAGGATAAGCATCCTTCAAATCCATTGTAGTCCTCTATTGACTCTCCTGGATCATAGTTAAGATGGTACGAATAGTTTCCATCTTAAATGATAGAATTCTAAAGAATTTGTTTAAGATCTTTTAGATCCAAAATAGGTCTGAAGGTTTCCTTTCCTTGGGAACCACAAACCGATTTGAGGAAAACTGTGTCCCTGTTCCTCTATTGGAACTGAATGGGTCACGTACACAATGCAAGAATGTCTCTTTCTTTATCTGGTTTGCAGATAAATGTGAAAGGCAAAAACTCCCCTTTTTTGGGGGGGAAAGCTTTGAAATCCAGAAGATATCTCTGGGGTATAATTTCCAATGCCCAGGGATCCTGGGCATCTCTTGCCCACGCCTGGGCGAAGAATGAAGTCTGCCCCCTATAGGATCCGTTACCAGATAGGGGTCCGTTCCTCATGCTGTTTTAGAGGCAGCAGCAGGCTCCTTGACCTGCTTATCTTTGTTCCAGGTCCGGTTGTCTCCAGACCGCCTTGGACTGAGCAAAAGTTCCCTCTTATTTTGCCTTAGAGGAAGTTGATGCCACACCTGCCTTGAATTTTCGAAAGGCACGAAAATTAGGCCTTTTTTGTCCCTTGATTTGGACCTGTCCTGAGGAAGGGCATGATCTTTTCCTCCAGTGATATAAGTAATAATCTCCTTCAAACTAGGCCTGAATAGGGTCTGCCCCTTGAAGGGAAGTTAAGTAGCTTATTTATTAAAGTCACGACAGCTGACCATGATATAAGCCATAGCGCTCTGCGCGCCAGTATAGTAAAAAACAGAATTCTTAGCCGTTAGTCTAGTCAAAGGAACAAAGGCATCAGAAAACAAAGGAATTGGCTAGCTTAAGTGCTCTAAGCTTGTCAAATATATTCATCCAATGGAGCCTGTAAAGCCTCATCAAGAGACTCAAACCAGAACGCCGCAGCAGCAGTGACAGGAGCAATGCGTGCAAGGGGCTGCAGGATAAAACCTTGTTGAATAAACATTTTTTATCCATTGGATCTAAAAAAGCACAACAGTCCTCGCCAGAGGTAGTGGTACGCTTAGCTAGAGTAGAAACTCTTCTCTCCACCTTAGGAACTGTCTGCCATAAGTCCCGTGTGGTGGCAACTATTAGAAAACATTCTTCTAAAAAATAGGAGGGGAAGAGAACGGCACACCTGGTCTATCCCATTCCTTATGAAAAATTTTAGTAAACCTCTTTAGGTATTGGAAAAACATAAGTACACACCGGCACTGCATATTATTTATCCAGTCTACACAATTTCTCTGGCACTGCGATTGTACACATTCATTCAGAGCAGCTAAAGCCTCCCTGAGCAACAAGTGGAGGTTCTCAAGCATAAATTTTAAATGTAGAAATATCAGAATCAGGTTAAATCATCTTCCCTGAGTCACAAATATCACCCACAGACTAAGCATATTGTGAGGTAGTATCAGACATGGTTCTTAAAGCGTCTGTATGCTCTGTATCTACCCCCAGAGCTGTTTTGCTTTCCTTTAATTTCAGGTAGTCTGACTATTTATACTGCTGCCAGTGTATTATACACAACCTTTGCCATGTCTTGTAAAATAAACGCTATGGGCGCCATTGATATACTTGGCGCCATTTGAGCGGGAGTCCCTGGAGCAGGAGTCAAAGGGTCTGACACGTGGGGAGAGTTAGTCGGCATAACTTCCCCCTCGACAGAATCCTCTGGTAAAATAAACGCTATGGGTGCCCTTGATGTACTTGGCGCCATTTGAGTGTGAGTCCCTAAAGCGGGAGTCAAAGGGTCTGACACGTGGGGAGAGTTAGTCTGCATAACTTCCCCCTCGACAGAATCCTCTGGTGATAATGTTTTTAAATACAAAAAATGATCTTTATTGTTTAACATGAAATCAGTACATCTGGTACACATTCTAAAATGGGGTTCCACCATGGCTTTAAACATAATAAACACAGAGCCTCCTCTATGTTAGACATGTTAGAACTAATAAAGAGACTAGTAAGCTTGGAAAACACTTTAAATCAAGTTAACAAGCAAATATAACAAACGTTACTGTGCCTTTAAGAGAAACAAATTTTGTCAAAATTTGAAAAACAGTGAAAAAAGGCAGTAAATCAAACAAAATTTTTACAGTACATGTAATAAGTTAACAGAGCATTGCACCCACTTGCAAATGGATGATTAACCCCTTAATGCAAAAAACAGATAAAAAAAGAAAAAAAAAACGACATTTCTTTAAACAGACACAACAAAACTGCCACAGCTGAGCTGTGGATTACCTTCCCTATAACTGTTTCTATGCAAAATTTAAGCCAGCCATGTGGAAAAATTAGGCCCCAATAAGTTTTATCACCAAACATATGTTAAAAAACGATTAAACATGCCAGCAAACGTTTTAAAACACATTCTTATAAGAGTATGTATGTCTATTAATAAGCCTGATCCAGTCGCTATCACTGCATTTAAGGCTTTACTTACATTACTTCGGTATCAGCAGTATTTTCTTAGTCAATTCCATTCCTTAGAAAAATATATTACTGCACATACCTTAGCATATATCTCTATCAATCAGCCTGGTACCAGTCGCTTTCACTGCATTTAAAGGCTGTACTTACATTACTTCGGTATCAGCAGTATTTTCTTAGTCAATTCCATTCCTTAGAAAAATATTTTACTGCACATACCTTATTTGCAGGAAAACCTGCACGCGATTCCCCCTCTGAAGTACCTTACTCCTCAGAATGTGTGAGAACAGCAACTGGATCTTAGTTACGTCTGCTAAGATCATAGAAAAAACGCAGGCAGATTCTTCTTCCAAATACTGCCTGAGATAAACAGCACACTCCGGTGCCATTTAAAAATAACAAACTTTTGATTGAAGAAATAAACTAAGTATAAAAAACCACAGACTCTCACGACCTCCTATCTATGTTGAGACTTGCAAGAGAATGACTGGTAATGGCAGTTAGGGGAGGAGCTATATAGCAGCTTTGCTGTGGGTGGACTCTTGCAACTTCCTGTTGGGAAGGAGAATATATCCCATAAGTAATGGATGATCCGTGGACTGGATACACTTAACAAGAGAAACAATGTGTTAACGCATTCAGATTTTTTTTCTTGCTATTCTAGAATGTTAATTTATTGCAAGACAGCAGAAATAAATTGTAAATTCAAGATGTTTACTGTCCCTGCACAGAATTAACACTAAATTAATGCATGTAACAAAAATGCTCATTGTTTTGCAGAAATACTTACAAGTACAGACATGGTTGGGAAACTGCCGGGAATGTTTACAGCAGCTCAGATACTTACAAGTGAAGGGACTGTGAATATCTGTACCGAAAGGTCAGTGATTGAGAACTCTCTGTCGTGGTCATCTTTCACATAATCACTCTGCAATCGCTCATAATTCTATTGAGAGGAAGGGAAGAAAGACAAGGAGTGGCATCTATCAGTTCACAAAACATGGCTATTTACTCACCAGTGTGGGAACAGTGAAGAGTTGGACAGACAGAGCAGCCACCGATACTGCTCGCTCGTGATCATCCGCCATAAAATCTCTCTGCAACTGCTGGTAATTCTAGACAACAAGGGGGAAATTCACCTCTAATACACACCAGCCTGGTATGCATTTTGTAAACCCTCAAGTGATAAAAGGGGTTAAATTAGCAATTCCATCTGCAGTGCCCCTCATTTAGCATTGAATCTGGCCTTACATCCCCATCCCACACTGCTCTGCACTCCATGTGAAATGCAGAGTACTTCCTCCTCTTTTCAGTATATATCTGTCTAAATAAATATAGTCTGTAACGTTTCTTCACTGCCTCATAAAGAAAACACTAATATGAAAAGTTTTAACATCCCTCTCTCACTTTAAGACTAAAGGAACATTGGGGTGATGATCCAATTCCCTGGTTGGACTGCAGAATAGGGAAGCAATAAAAAAAATATGAATGTTTTGATAATGCAAATTTTAAAGGGACGTTTTAATGCAAAAATGACATGCACTAATTAATCAGAATATTCCTTTAAATTGGACCTATATCTGCTGTCTCCAACCAGACTCGCTTATTTTTTCTTTCTAAAAACAGGCCACAGGCAGAGGCCGTATTACCCTAGCCTTTATTCCCATCACTACCTTAAAAGAACATGAAACCCCAAATTTGTCTTTCATAATTCAGATAGAGCGTGCAATTTTAAACAACTTTCCAATTTACTTCTATTATCTAATCTGCTTTGTTTTCTTGGTGTCCTTAATGAAAACCATGCCTAGGAGCTGCTAAGCACTATTGAGAGCCAGCTCCGGATTGGTGGCTGTACATATATGCTCTCTTATCATTGGCAGATCTGATGTGCTCAGCTCGCTCCCAGTAGTGAAAAGTTGCTCCTTCAGCAAAAGATACCAACAGAATTAAGCAAAAGTGATAATAGAAGTAAATTTGAAATTGGTTTTAAATTGTATGTTCTGTCTCAATCATGAAATAAAGGTTTTGGGTTTCATGTCCCCTTAAAAAGAGAAACCATGCATGTGCATCCTGGAGACAAAGAATACTCAGTAAACTTATCAACAGCTAATGCTTCAAATATCACCTCTATGCTGATGACACCCAGAGATCTACCTCTCCACCCCTGTTCTCTCTTCCTCTGTCCTTTCTCACATCGACATTGGCTTATCTGGCATTTCTTCCTGGATGGCCTCTCACCACCTAAAGATTAACATGTCCAAGACTGAGCTCCTTCTAATCCCCCCCCCCACTAGTTCTATGCCGACTTCTGACTTTTCTATCCCTGTTGACCGCATAACCATCTCCCCATCACACCAAGTCCGTTACTTTTGAGTTACACTTGACTCAAATCTATCCTTCATCCCCCACATCCAATCGCTTTTTCATCCTGCCACAAACTCCTACGCAATATATCCAAGATTCACCCTTTCCTGAGCGCTGACACCTTGTAATTTCCTGACTTGACTATGCAATAACCTACTTACTGACCTTCCTCTTTTCCGCCTCCCCCCCCCTTCAATTAATCCTATTTGCCTCTGCTAGGCTAATCCACATTTCCAGTCGCTCTGTATCTGCTGCCCCTCTCTGCAATTCCCTTCATAGGCTCCATCATTCACAGCATAATTAAATTCAAAATTCTCACCCTTAGATACAAAGCTCTCACCAACGCCCTCATATTACTTGGTATTAACAACATTCTCACTCTTGCAGCCCCCACCTCCTGTTTCTCAACCTTCTACTCTTCTAGACTGTAAATTCCCACAGGAATAGGGCCCTCAATTCTTCCTGTATGTATTTGTCAAATTTAGTTTTGTCTCCTACAAGTTTTATATTATTGTTTTATTTAAATTATTTGTACCCACGGACAGCGCTGTGGAATATGTTGGCGCTTCCTAAATAAAGTATAATAATAATAGCATGATGTGAAAAACACTGGGGCACTACAGCCTCTGACTAGATATAACTCCTGCATGGAGGAAGTGGAATTAAGATAGGGTAACTCTTGTTTATGCAGGCAGCATAGTAAGTACTTCCCTGTACTGTTGTTGCTAAGGAATTAGAAGTAATGCATTAAAATTAACACATTACTCCAATGCCCCTGTAATGCTCTACTCTAATATTAATTTCCCAGTGCTTAGAAAAGTAAAAACATACATCACTGCTAGCCTAAATTACTTGTTTTTGAGAGAGAACATTTTTAGTTATACTGTAATGACTACAAAAACACTGATCCCATTTTACTACCTACTGCCAATAGTAAAATACTTAAGTCTGCAAAAAAACATTTAATTAGTACAGTCTATCTTGCCAGTAAGCCAATAGCCGAGTATGGGTCAGATTACAAGTGGAACACTATTTAACATTCCTGGTCGAGTGTTAACTGCGCTAGAAGTTTTTGCAAGTGTCGGGTTGTGCCCATATTACAAGTTGAAAGTAAAAATGTATTGCTCGCACGCTAACCAGACAAGCATAAAAAGTTGAACTTACTATATTGAATGTGTGACAACCTATTCCCCCGTAGAATTCAATGGAGCAAAAAAAGTGGGGGAAAAACCTAACATCCTAATCGCGTGTAAACCCAATTGCACTAATCCAAAGTAAAAATATGAATATTTCACATTCCAAAGTTCTTCACATAGCACAATATGTTCTATTTATTAATAAATATTTCTTCATATATCTGATGTTTTTTTGCACAAATATGCATTTACACACACACACACACATATACACACAAATACATATTTAGACATGTATCTGTATGTATTTCAATGTTAAAGCCCTTTGCCTGCTTTTTTTTCTATCACATGAGCCCTTATAACTTTTTTGTGCAATATTTTTGGAAAAAAAATGTAATAGATGGTGTAATTCTGAGTGTAACTGTACTTTGAGTGCAGTTGAGCTGTGGTTAACTGTTTCGCGAAACAAAAAGTGTCACAAAAAGCATCAAAAAAACAAACGATCGTCTTTAATTTCAACTTGCAATACGAGTGTAAAACCAGACGCTCGCAAAACCTTTTTCGCTCATGCGTAACTGTTAACGCATCACTCGTAATCAAGCACTAAATCATAAATCACTAGCATTTCAATAAAATACAACACAGGAAAAATTAGCTATCACTCATTTTGATGGAATCATGATTGTCATTTTTTTTTATGTTCCCGGTTATTAAATAAGCAGTTAGTGATGACAATTTATTAATTTTCTCAATTTAATATTTGACTTACTTTTGCAAAACGGATGGCAAAAAGCTTTTTGTATTTCAAATCCATTAGCAGACTGCTCATGAACAGCTGGTGATAGCAGTTTCTGGCACCTACAAAACATAAGATACTTAAGTACAATCTAAACGGGTGTGATAGGAATGCAAAGTATTTTGCTAACCAAAACTATTTCTCTGTCAATTTAAAAAAATTATAATTAAATATAAAAATATATTGAAAGTAAGAAAGTGTTTTTGTTTAAAAAGCATGGAATGTACATTATATTGTTCGTGGTTCACTTCTCTGACAGGCTAGAGTAGTGATGGTGACCGTTTTGAGTCTGAGTGCCAAAACTGCAACAGGAAAACAAATTATCTAAAAGCTTCAAATAAAGCATGGAAAAGTAGTTTTTTTTTATATATTAAACACTATGCTAGATAGAATGAAGCATTCAAAGAAAAAATTAGTCTGAAAATAGCATGTAGATGTATTTTTAAAAGTTTCATTAGCTGTTTAAATAATGACAAAATAAGTGTAAAGTTTTAGTGTCTATAAAACAATGGGAGCTGCCATTTTGGAACTTAAGTTACCTTTTCTGCTGTGGCCAATTAGGGACAGTTATAAATAGGTCACTAGAGTGTGCAGCTAATGGCTGTGTGGAATATAACAGTGTTCTGCACTTTCATTTCTAACAGGAACTGGAAAAGCTCACAATTTCAAAATGGAATTACAGGAAAAGGGGACAAAAAATAAATTATTTCCTTTCCTTCTGTATGGGAAGAGTTCACAGCTGCATTCCTTACTTGTGGGAAATACTGAACCTGGCCACCAGGAGGAGGCAAAGACACCCCAGCCAAAGGCTCAAATACCTCCCCCACTTCCTCCCAACCCCAGTCATTCTGCAGAGGGAACAAGGAACAGTAGGAGAAATATCAGGGTGAAAAAGGTGCCAGAAGAAAAAAATTTAAATTTAGGGCCGCCCCTCGGAGAACACGGGCGGGAGCTGTGGACTCTTCCCATAGAGAAGGAAAGGAAATTATCTGGTAAGCATAATTTATGTTTTCCTTCTTAATATGGGAAGAGTCCACAGCTGCATTCCTTACTTGTGGGAAACATATACCCAAGCTCTAGAGGATACTGAATGCTAACGGGAGGGTAAAAAGAGAGGTGGACCCTAATCTGAGGGCACCACAGCCTGCAAAACCCTTTCTCCCAAAGGCTGCTTCAGCAGAAGCAAAAACATCAAACTTGAGAATTTGGAAAAAGTATGTAAGGAGGACCAGGTAGCCGCCTTACAAATCTGATCCATAGAGGCCTCATTTTTGAAGGCCCAAGAGGAAACCACCACTCTCGTAGAGTGAGCCGTAATCCACAGAGGAGGCTTATGTCCCGCTGTCTCTATGCTAAACGGATGACACTCCTCAGCCAAAGAGATAAGGAAGTCGAAGAGGCCCTCTGACCCCTACGCTTCACGGGAAAATAGAATAAACAGAGAAAGAAGTTTGTCTAAATTCCTTCATAGCCTGAAGATAGAACTTCAAGGCACAAACAACATCCAAATTATGTAGTAGTAAACGTTCCTTCCATGAAGAAGGATTAGGACATAAGAAAGGAACCACAATCTCTTTATTGTGGTTGCGATTTGACACAACCTCAGGAAGAAAACCTAACTTGGTTCGTAGAACAGCCTTATCAGTATGGAACGCAAGATAAGGAGGGATGTATTGCCAGGCAGCAATCTCAGATAGTCTGCGCTCAGAAGCAATAGCCAGCAGAACCTTCCAAGACTACAAATTAATGTCTACTTAATGCATAGGCTCCAACGGAACCCATTGCAAAACTTTAACAAGATTTAAACTCCAAGGAGGAGCATTAGATATAAACACAGGTCTGATCCTAGCAGAGCCTTAACAAATGATTGTACATCTGGAAGCTCAAATTTCAGGGGACTTGCAGAAAAGCTCTTCTCCAGTTCATCCTGGAGAATAAATAAGTAGGTCCTCCACATCTTATGATAGATGTCACGAGCAACCGGCTTACGAGATTGAATACAGTATAAATAACTCTCTCAGAAAACCCTCTCTTGGCTAGAACTAAGCGTTCAATCTCCACACAGTCAGTCTCAGAGAATCTAGACATTGATGAACAAAGAGACCTTGGTTAGCAGATTCCTGCGACAAGGTAACTTCCACAGAGGAGATGATGACATCCGCACTAGATCCGCGAACCATATCCTTCGCGGACAAGTTGGAGCAATCAGTATCACAGACGCCTGCTCTTGCTGGATTCTAACCACTACACAAGTGAAGTATAGGGAACGGACAGAAAAGATAAATTTGGATTGAACCTCCAAGGCACCACAAATGCATCTGTTGGCTCCGCCTGAGGATCCCTGTACCTCGACCCATATCAGGGTAGCTTGGTATAGAGACGTCATAAGATCTACCTTTTGCAAATCTCCGCAAACACTTCGGGATGGAGAGACCATTCCCCGGATACAAGAATTGTCTACTGAGGAAATACGCTTCCCAATTCTCCACACCCGGAATATAGATGTGGGTCTCTGCCCATTACAGAATCCGAGATACTTCCCTCATAGTTAGGGAGCTTCTCGTTCCCCCCTGATGGTTGATGTAAGCCACCGAGGATATAATATCTGATTGGAATCCGATAAACTGGGAAGAACCCAGCAGAGGCCAGGCCTTCAGAGCCCGAAGCTCCAAAATGAGGTAAGGAGGGAGAATTCCTCCTGAGTCCATAGTTCCCGTGCCTTACGGGCACCCCAAACAGTTCCCCATCCTGACAGACTCGCGACCGTAGACACAATCACTCAGGATGGTCTTAAGACGGACGTCCCTCGGGACAAGTGATCCGGACAAAACCACCAAGAGAGCGATTCTCTCGATCGATTGTCCAGAGAAATCTGTTAAAACAGATACGAATGATCGCGTTCCACTGCCTCAGTATGCGCAGTTGCAACGGTCTGAAGTGAAACCTGGCAAAGGGAATGATGTCCATGCTGGACATCATGAGACCAATTACCCCCATACACCGAGCCACAGATGGCCTTAAGTAGGTCTGGAGGGCAAGACATGTGGAAGCTAGCTTACAACGTCTCTGGTCTGTTAGAAATATTCTCATGTCGCCAGCAAATTTATCAATCTACATTAAAAACTTCAAGCTCTTCATCAACAGTAGAATTAAACCTTAAGATTTTACATAGATGGTATTATACCCCTCGTAGAATACACCGAATATATCCTAAGGCTAATAACATTTGTTGGAGTTGTGGCCATGTAGGAAGTGGAATGGCCCATATTTGTGGTGGTGTTCGGCTATTCAAGACTTCTGGAGAGCAGTGATAAAAGAAATAGAGAACATACTAGAAATACAGATCCCATTAGACCCCCTAATATGGCTTATGAATAAACACCCTAAGATTAAATTTAAACCCTACCTTAAACTATTTTTTATCATGACTAATAGCATTAAATTCTTAATAGCTAAAAATTGGAAGAGCAAAGAGGTCCCAAATGTGAAATTGTGGAGCAGGAAGGTCTCTGACTTCCTGGATATGGAAGAACTACAATATTTGAAAAAGGACAGAATGGAGGTGTATGCGGAGATGACCATAAAATGGGAAATCTATGTTACACCACACAAACAGAGGGAGCAGCATAATACTAATAATGAGGTGGTCAGTTGATTGAGTGTATTTGGAAAAAATATGAAGTTAAGTTTCAGAAACATGGTAATATATGTGAAAAAAGAATAACTAGTCATACAACATTGTTATTATAATTTGATTTAGATATGTTTTAAGAAAACTGAATTAGCTCATGAATGTAATATATTGGAGCTGCGTCTCCGATTCTTGTAAACCTCTTGAGTTACAAATAAAGCTGATTCAAAAAAAAAAAAAAAAAATATTCTCATGTCTATGGAGTCTAATATAGTATTCAGGAATTCTACCCTGGTACTTGATATAAGAGAACTCTCTCTAGAATTATCTTCCATCCATAGAATCGAAGAAGATAGAGGAGAGATTACGAATGGGAGCATCCTTTAGATCTATCATGGTCATGAACTGCCCTTCTCGAACGAGGGGAAGAATGGACCTTCTTGTCTCCATCTTGAACGAGGGGACATTTAAAAACTTGTTAAAGCACTTTAGGTCCAGAATCCAACGGAAAGTTCCCTCCTTCTCTGGGACCACGAAAAAGTTAGAAAAGTATCCCTAACCTCTCTCAGCGATAGGCACCGGGACAATAACTTCTAGGAGGACAGATCCCGTATGTACCCCAGAAAGGCATCCCTCATTTCTCGTCTGGTAAACAGGTTTGAGAGGAGAAATCTGCCCTGAGACGTGAAACCTATATTGTAACCCTGAGCTATGACCTCCAGGACTCATGGATGCTGCACATCCCTGAACCAATCGACTAAAAGAGCGACAGTCTGCCCCTTACATGATCCAGAAGAGGACCAGGGACCAGCCATTCATGCCGACTTAGACTCGGCAGGCTTCTTGCTCTGCTTGGATTTATTCCAGGACTGAGCCTGCTTCCAAGAGATCTTGGTTTGCTCTGGCTTAGCAGAGGACTGCTGACGATGGGCTTTATCAGAACGAAAAGAACGAAAATTGGAATTTCATCCCTTAGACTAGATCTTATTCTCTTGCGGTAGGAGGGAATCCTTGCCCCCTGAGACCGTGGAGATAATAGAGTCCAGGCCTAGACCAAACAAAATCTTTCCCTTACCAGGGAGGGAAAGAAGTCTAGACTTAGAAGTCATATCCGCAGACCATGACTTCAGCCAGAGCCCGACGGGCCTTAACAGAAAAAGCTGAAGCCTTAACATTCAGGCAAATAATTTGCTTAATAGCATCACAGATAAAAGAATTAGCAACCCTCAAGGCCTTAATTCTTTCCTGAATAACGTTGAGGGAACCCGCCACCTCGATCAAATCCTATAAGGAGTCGCACCAGTAGGTAATGTCTCCAGCAACCACAGCAACAGCCTCCGCGGGTTGAAACAAATATCCTGCATGTTGAAACATCTTTCTTAACAGAGTTTTCATCTTTTACCCATGGCCTCATTCATTCTTAATAATATTCGTTATCTAACAGGAACAGGGAAGAATAAGGTACCACCCTGTCCTCAAACTCTGTCCAATTTAGGAATCAAAGGTTCATCAGGCAATTTGGTCTCTGGAACCTCTAAATTCGTCAAAACTTTCTTTAGAAGACAGCGCAAAATCCTAAAACAAAAGTCTGGTTCCTCCGCAGGCGGAGGTTTAGAGGCAGCAGACTCCGACCAAGGATGTTCATACTCTAAAGTCTCAGAAAGAACTTCATCCTCGGATAACGTATCAGCTAAATCCAATAAATTATCTGATGTACTCTGGGAAGGAGTGCAATATGTAACCTTTCGCTTGCGCTTAGCAGGGCGAGGTAAAGCATTAAAGGCCACAGACACCGCCGTCTGAACTGCGCAGTAACGTCTGGAGGAAAAAAAGGCCCATTCCAGATAGAGGATCATGGGAAACTGCATGTGTAGAGAGAGATGAATGTAGGGTACGCACCTCACTGGACGACAACTCCTCAGAGGTGGACGTCTCAGTGGTATCAAACATGTCTGATATAATCACATTATCAAGGCATATGAAACATAATTGAGAGGGGGCGGATCTAAGGCCTCCTCACAATATAAACAGGAATTACTCTTAGGAATAGAGGGAGTACCCTCTAAAGCAGTGTTTTTCAACCAGTGTGCCGTGAGAGATCCTCAGGTGTGCCACGGCAGACTGACAACAGTGTGACATATTTTTTAAACTTTGTTTGTTTTTTACTCCCAGTGCAGGGGTAGTTTGTAGGAGGCATGGCATAACAGCACAATACATACAGTATGTGTGTGTATGTATATATATATATATATATATATATATATATATATATATATATATATATATATATATATATATATATATATATATATATGCTGTATTAGGCTAAAATGTGTGATTTTTTTAAAATTTTGGGATGGTGGTGTGCCACAGGATTTTTTAATGTAAAAAAGTGTGCCATGGCATAAAAAAAGTTAAAAATCACTGCTCTAAAGTAACAGAAACCTCCATCGCTAGAGCAATAACCGGAGAACTATAGAAAATAAAACACGGCACCCTTATACCGCAATGGTTGGGGCACTCCCCACCTCCTATGACCCAGACAGTAAAGAGATTTATGACTCCTCTCTGATGGACACCTGGTTAGGAAAGAGGGACTGAAAGCCACATGGTGCACAATGCAGGACCGTCCTTGCTATGAGAAAAAGCGTGCCAAGCTTGTAAGCTGCATAGCTCTCAAAGTGAAAGTGAAACCTGTATATTCCATAACAGCCTATGAGCCCATAACATCTCACACATAAAAGCAGCATAAAATCAAACATATAAGATTATTCCCCATTGTTTAATAATCCTCCTCAGGAGATATTAACGCTTGATTCCATAAAGCAAAAGGAGCCACACTATGACCCTGTTTTCCAACATTAACATAAGTGTAAAGTAATGAAACGATCTTACCGGAATCTATGCTGTGGAACAGTGACACGGTCCTTCAAGTTTGACAGATTGCAGCAGCTCATCTGACTTGGACATCAGTGAAGAAAGAAGGTAGCGAAACTCGTCAACGCTGATTGCTTAAGGAGCTGTTAATATGAGTCTGGATGGGTTCGCAGAAAGACTCTCCCTGCATCTTCAGACTAACTTCCGTCAATGCTCTCACTGAGAGGCTGACAAGACTACTTAAAACTCCAGTCCCATCTCGAAGAGTACTACCCTCCATAAGAGACTACTACCCTCCATAAGAGACTACTCTGAATTTTCCAACACTTCCCTGCCATCCTCCTGTGACGAAAGGCAAAGAATGACTGGGGTTGGGAGGAAGTGGGGGAGGTTTTTGAGCCTTTGGGCTGGGGTATCATTGCCTCCTCCTGGTGACCAGGTTCGGTATTTCCCACAAGTAAGGAATGCAGCTGTGGACTCTTCCCATATTAAGAAGGAAAAAAAATAACATTATATTGCAGAGTTTTTTGTACAAATACAATTTATTATTTTATATTACAATCGCAAAGTGTTTAATGTCCCTTTAACTAAGTGGCACAAATTAACTATGTAAAAAATATAAGACATAAGCAAATTGCAACACAGTGATCTGCAAATATAACTTTTGCTTACAAGTTTTATAAAGTTAAGTAGACAGCAGTGGGAGAGAAAATACACAGACATACACACAATCAAAAAAGTCCCAACAATGGTTGCTAGGCAACCAGACAAAAGAACAACATGATGTTACATCACACAGACACCAAATTATAAAATATTAACTGGACAAGCATATGTAATAATCAGACATTGAATAAAAAAAACTTAAGTTATATAAAAAGGGCAATACAATCACAGAAGAGATTACAGGAGGTATGTTCCACCACCAATAACAGTGTCATAAGCCCATTGCTAGTGGGAGGCAGGGCAAACCAGTGGCAGACCAATAGTACACAAATGGATGTGCAACACAGTAACTAGATGAAGCTCCGCAATGTAGACTGCAGACATCAGCTTCTGAGAAACTTCCCATAGCGTTTCTGAACCTAGGCTCGCGTGACACCACAAAGGCTTCTATGTACCAGCTGTGCCACAGATACTATAGGTTTGTCAGCACTGGACTGCAGTGTATATTGCATTCTTAGGTTAACTGCAGTTTGCTTGAGCATGCTGCACAGTGATTGGTTAGATCATTTACATTTGACCTCTGAATAGAAACAGCAATGGAGACCAGATTAACAAACTCAAAAGGGTGCACTCACGCTCTAGGATTGTGAAAGCTGGTTACAATATACTACAGCAAGTGTGGTTAAAAATAATATGTGCAACTATCCTGAATAGTAAATTAACTAACAGGAAGGATATGAAACAGGTATAAATGGACAAGCTAGAAGAGCCATGTGGTATTATGTGGTATTATAACAACCATGTTTAAGGTTCTCTAAAGTAGGAGATGTAAGAAAACTCTATAACTATAATAAATGTATACTCTGTGTGTCACCTTTCCAAAGCTTTGAATCAGACAACATCAGTTTGTCAACAAGGGAAGAGTTTTCTCCATCTGGACCCTCTTGCAAACCAACTTGACACAGGATTCGCCGCAATCCATCTGAAGAATGGAAAGAATTAATATAACGGAAAGCGTCTGAATACACTGATAAATACTACAAAAATTATTTGCGTTGTGATATTTATATAAAATGGATGACTCAACTGCAACAGTGAAAGCAGCAATTAAAAAAAGTCCATATCCTATAATCAAGAAAAATAGTATCACTAGCTAAAACTACCTCCTTGTTTGTATACAAGAACATTTTATTACTGTCCAGTACTAAACTCAATACTAGAAGCTACAGACCATCAGACGCACAAGCTAAATGTCTAGAAATAATCAGATGTTTGTCTTTGAGAAATTGTAGTTAAAATGTGGGAAGTCATATTACTGTATTGTAGAAATTCTCAGAATAAATACTAACTGTATAACAAAATGTAACATTTTTAATAAATTCAGATATATATTCTGTATTAATTAGCTCTGCAGTTACAAATTAATGATGGCGACTGCGTGATTAATCAGCAACATACCTGAATATCCAATGATTTGACCCAGCCAGTTAAGGAGCTTTAATCCAAATGACTGGTGTGCGACAATTGCAGAATGCATGACCTGAACTTTGAGAGGCTTTGTCTGCCGACTAGTATTCCTCTAACCAAAATAAAAATAGCCTTATATTAGAGAAATCATTACATTAAAATGAGATTTAAAAAAAATTATTAAATAAAAAAATTATTAAGAATTTATTTTCTTGTCTACTCCCAGATGGGAGAGGTGTATTGTAGAACTAATGATGGTCCTTGCAATGATCCATGATTTAGTTTTATATTTAATAGTTATAGAGTATTATAGTAAAGACTACTAAATATATTGGGGAGTATTTTGAATTTTCTAAAAACAATCAAAAATGCTATGGTGAAACAGCCAAGAGCCACCCTCTTAATAACCGTTAGCAAAAAAAATTCACTATTCCATTAGTCCATATGTCTGCTTCAGTTTAATTTTAATGTAAATAAAGCAGTGACAAAAGTAATCATTACAGACAAGAAAACATAATTTATGCTTACCTGATAAATTCCTTTCTTCTGTTGTGTGATCAGTCCACGGGTCATCATTACTTCTGGGATATTATCTGCTCCCCTACAGGAAGTGCAAGAGGATTCACCCAGCAGAGTTGCTATATAGCTCCTCCCCTCTACGTCACCTCCAGTCATTCGACCAAAGACCAACGAGAAAGGAGAAGCCAAGGGTGTAGTGGTGACTGAATTATAATTTAAAAAATATGTACCTGCCTTACAAAACAGGGCGGGCCGTGGACTGATCACACAACAGAAGAAAGGAATTTATAAGGTAAGCATAAATTATGTTTTCTTCTGTTATGTGTGATCAGTCCACGGGTCATCATTACTTCTGGGATACCAATACCAAAGCAAAAGTACACGGATGACGGGAGGGATAGGCAGGCTCATTATACAGAAGGAACCACTGCCTGAAGAACCTTTCTCCCAAAAATAGCCTCCGAAGAAGCAAAAGTGTCAAATTTGTAAAATTTGGAAAAAGTATGAAGCGAAGACCAAGTTGCAGCCTTGCAAATCTGTTCAACAGAGGCCTCATTCTTAAAGGCCCAAGTGGAAGCCACAGCTCTAGTGGAATGAGCTGTAATTCTTTCAGGAGGCTGCTGTCCAGCAGTCTCATAGGCTAAACGTATTATGCTACGAAGCCAAAAAGAGAGAGAGGTAGCAGAAGCTTTTTGACCTCTCCTCTGTCCAGAATAAACGACAAACAGGGAAGAAGTTTGGCGAAAATCTTTAGTTGCCTGCAAGTAGAACTTGAGGGCACGAACTACATCCAGATTGTGTAGAAGACGTTCCTTCTTTGAAGAAGGATTTGGACACAAAGATGGAACAACAATCTCTTGATTGATGTTCCTGTTAGAGACAACCTTAGGTAAGAACCCAGGTTTAGTACGCAGAACTACCTTGTCTGAGTGAAAGATCAGATAAGGAGAATCACAATGTAGGGCTGATAACTCAGAGACTCTTCGAGCCGAGGAAATAGCCATTAAAAATAGAACTTTCCAAGATAACAATTTTATATCAATGGAATGAAGGGGTTCAAACGGAACACCCTGTAAAACGTTAAGAACTAAGTTTAAACTCCATGGCGGAGCAACAGTTTTAAACACAGGCTTGATCCTAGCTAAAGCCTGACAAAAGGCCTGGATGTCTGAATTTTCTGACAGACGCCTGTGTAACAAGATGGACAGAGCTGAGATCTGTCCCTTTAATGAGCTAGCCGATAAACCCTTTTCTAAACCTTCTTGTAGAAAAGACAATATCCTAGGAATCCTAACCTTACTCCAGGAGTAATCTTTGGATTCACACCAGTATAGGTATTTACGCCATATTTTATGGTAAATCTTTCTGGTAACAGGCTTCCTAGCCTGTATAAGGGTATCAATAACCGACTCAGAAAAACCACGTTTTGATAAAATCAAGCGTTCAATTTCCAAGCAGTCAGCTTCAGAGAAGTTAGACTTTGATGTTTGAATGGACCCTGAATCAGAAGGTCCTGTCTTAGAGGTAGAGACCAAGGCGGACAGGATGACATGTCCACTAGATCTGCATACCAAGTCCTGCGCGGCCATGCAGGCGCTATTAGAATCACTGATGCTCTCTCCTGTTTGATTTTGGCAATCAATCGAGGAAGCAGCGGGAAGGGTGGAAACACATAAGCCATCCTGAAGTTCCAAGGTGCTGTCAAAGCATCTATCAGAACCGCTCCCGGATCCCTGGATCTGGATCCGTAGCGAGGAAGTTTGGCGTTCTGGCGAGACGCCATGAGATCTATCTCTGGTTTGCCCCAACGTCGGAGTATTTGGGCAAAGACCTCCGGATGAAGTTCCCACTCCCCCGGATGAAGAGTCTGGCGACTCAAGAAATCCGCCTCCCAGTTCTCCACTCCCGGGATGTGGATTGCTGACAGGTGGCAAGAGTGAGACTCTGCCCAGCGAATTATCTTTGATACTTCCATCATTGCTAGGGAGCTTCTTGTCCCTCCCTGATGGTTGATGTAAGCTACAGTCGTGATGTTGTCCGACTGAAACCTGATGAACCCCCGAGTCTTTAACTGGGGCCAAGCTAGAAGGGCATTGAGAACTGCTCTCAATTCCAGAATGTTTATTGGCAGGAGACTTTCCTCCTGACTCCATTGTCCCTGAGCCTTCAGAGAATTCCAGACAGCGCCCCAACCTAGAAGGCTGGCGTCTGTTGTTACAATTGTCCAGTCCGGCCTGCTGAACGGCATCCCCCTGGACAGATGTGGCCGAGAAAGCCACCATAGAAGAGAGTTTCTGGTCTCTTGATCCAGATTCAGAGTGGGGGACAAATCTGAGTAATCCCCATTCCACTGACTCAGCATGCACAATTGCAGCGGTCTGAGATGTAGGCGTGCAAAGGGTACTATGTCCATTGCTGCTACCATTAAGCCGATCACCTCCATGCATTGAGCTACTGACGGGAGTTGAATGGAATGAAGGACACGGCATGTATTTAGAAGCTTTGTTAATCTGTCTTCTGTCAGATAAATCTTCATTTCTACAGAATCTATAAGAGTCCCCAAGAATGGAACTCTTGTGAGAGGCAAGAGAGAACTCTTCTTTTCGTTCACTTTCCATCCATGCGACCTTAGAAATGCCAGAACTAACTCTGTATGAGACTTGGCAGTTTGAAAGCTTGAAGCTTGTATCAGAATGTCGTCTAGGTACGGAGCTACCGAAATTCCTCGCGGTCTCAGAACCGCTAGAAGAGCACCCAGAACCTTTGTGAAGATTCTTGGAGCCGTAGCCAATCCGAATGGAAGGGCTACAAACTGGTAATGCCTGTCTAAGAAGGCAAACCGTAGATACCGGTAATGATCTTTGTGAATCGGTATGTGAAGGTAAGCATCCTTTAAATCCACTGTGGTCATGTACTGACCCTTTTGGATCATGGGTAAGATTGTCCGAATAGTTTCCATTTTGAACGATGGAACTCTTAGGAATTTGTTTAGGATCTTTAAATCCAAGATTGGCCTGAAAGTTCCCTCTTTTTTGGGAACCACAAACAGGTTTGAGTAAAACCCTTGTCCTTGTTCCGACCGCGGAACCGGATGGATCACTCCCATTAATAATAGATCTTGTACACAGCGTAGAAACGCGTCTTTCTTTATTTGGTTTGTTGACAACCTTGACAGATGAAATCTCCCTCTTGGGGGAGATAATTTGAAGTCTAGAAGGTATCCCTGAGATATGATCTCTAGCGCCCAGGGATCCTGGACATCTCTTGCCCAAGCCTGGGCGAAGAGAGAGAGTCTGCCCCCCACTAGATCCGGTTCCGGATCGGGGGCCCTCGGTTCATGCTGTCTTAGGGGCAGCAGCAGGTTTTCTGGCCTGCTTGCCCTTATTCCAGGACTGGTTAGGTTTCCAGCCTTGTCTGTAACGAGCAACAGCTCCTTCCTGTTTTGGTGTAGTGGAAGTTGATGCTGCACCTGCTTTGAAATTCCGAAAGGGACGAAAATTAGACTGTCTAGCCTTAGCTTTGGCTTGAGGTAGAGCGTGGCCCTTACCTCCTGTAATGTCAGCGATAATTTCTTTCAAACCGGGCCCAAATAAAGTTTGCCCCTTGAAAGGTATATTAAGTAATTTGGACTTAGAAGTTACATCAGCCGACCAGGATTTTAGCCACAGCGCCCTACGTGCCTGAATGGCGAATCCTGAATTCTTAGCCGTAAGTTTGGTTAAATGTACTACGGCCTCCGAAATGAATGAATTAGCTAGTTTAAGGACTCTAAGCCTGTCCGTAATGTCGTCCAGCGTAGCGGAACTAAGGTTCTCTTCCAGAGACTCAATCCAAAATGCTGCCGCAGCCGTAATCGGCGCGATGCATGCAAGGGGTTGCAATATAAAACCTTGTTGAACAAACATTTTCTTAAGGTAACCCTCTAATTTTTTATCCATAGGATCTGAAAAAGCACAGCTATCCTCCACCGGGATAGTGGTGCGCTTAGCTAAAGTAGAAACTGCTCCCTCCACCTTAGGGACCGTTTGCCATAAGTCCCGTGTGGTGGCGTCTATTGGAAACATCTTTCTAAATATTGGAGGGGGTGAGAACGGCACACCGGGTCTATCCCACTCCTTAGTAACAATTTCAGTTAATCTCTTAGGTATAGGAAAAACGTCAGTACTCGCCGGTACCGCAAAGTATTTATCCAACCTACACATTTTCTCTGGTATTGCAACAGTGTTACAATCGTTAAGAGCCGCTAAGACCTCCCCTAGTAATACACGGAGGTTTTCCAATTTAAATTTAAAATTTGAAATATCTGAATCCAATCTGCTTGGATCAGAACCGTCACCTACAGAATGAAGCTCTCCGTCCTCATGCTCTGCAAGCTGTGACGCAGTATCAGACATGGCCCTAGAATTATCAGCGCACTCTGTTCTCACCCCAGAGTGATCACGCTTGCCTCTTAGTTCTGGTAACTTAGCCAAAACTTCAGTCATAACAGTAGCCATATCTTGTAATGTTATCTGTAATGGCTGCCCAGATGTATTAGGCGCCATTATATCACGCACCTCCCGGGCGGGAGACGCAGGTACTGACACGTGAGGCGAGTTAGACGGCATAACTCTCCCCTCGCTATTTGGTGAAATTTGTTCAATTTGTACAGATTGGCTTTTATTTAAAGTAGCATCAATACAGTTAGTACATAAATTTCTATTGGGCTCCACCTTGGCATTGGAACAAATGACACAGGTATCTTCCTCTGAATCAGACATGTTTGACACACTAGCAATAAACATGCAACTTGGTTACAATCTTATTTAACAAAAACGTACTGTGCCTCAAAGAAGCACTAAACGATTAAATGACAGTTGAAATAATGAACTGAAAAACAGTTATAGCATCACTCTTTAAAAACAACACAACTTGTTAGCAAAGGTTTGTTCCCATTAGTAAAGTAACACTAATTAAATTTTAAACATAAAAATCACAGAGCAACGTTTTAAAACACAGTCACTACATAAGTCTCACAGCTCTGCTGAGAGAATCTACCTCCCTTCAAAGAAGTTTGAAGACCCCTGAGTTCTGTTAGAGATGAACCGGATCATGCAGAAAATACAAGAGTAACTGACTGGAAATTTTTGATGCGTAGCAAAGAGCGCCAAAAACGGCCCCTCCCCCTCACACACAGCAGTGAGAGAGAAACGAAACTGTCATAATCAAAACAAGCAAACTGCCAAGTGGAAAAAATAATGCCCAAATATTTATTCACTCAGTACCTCAGAAATGCAAACGATTCTACATTCCAGCAAAAACGTTTAACATGAATTAAATACCTATTAAAAGGTTTAATGTACTTTTACAGAGTAATTCCGGTGAAATACCATCCCCAGAATACTGAAGTGTAGAGTATACATACATGTCATTATAACGGTATGGCAGGATTTTCTCATCAATTCCATTCAGAAAATAAAAACTGCTACATACCTCAATGCAGATTCAACTGCCCGCTGTCCCCTGATCTGAAGCTTTTACCTCCCTCAGATGGCCGAGAAACAGCAATATGATCTTAACTACTCCGGTTAAAATCATAAGAAAAACTCTGGTAGATTCTTCTTCAAACTCTGCCAGAGAAGTAATAACACGCTCCGGTGCTATTGTAAAATAACAAACTTTTGATTGAAGTTATAAAAACTAAGTATAATCACCATAGTCCTCTCACACCTCCTATCTAGTCTTTGGGTGCAAGAGAATGACTGGGGGTGACGTAGAGGGGAGGAGCTATATAGCAACTCTGCTGGGTGAATCCTCTTGCACTTCCTGTAGGGGAGCAGATAATATCCCAGAAGTAATGATGACCCGTGGACTGATCACACATAACAGAAGAAATAATAAATATATATTTCTTTTTAATGACACGATGAGTCCACGGATCATTTTAATTACTAATGGGATATTCACCTCCTGGCCAGCAGGAGGCGAGAAAGAGCACCACAGCAGAGCTGTTAAAATATCACCTCCCTTCTTTCCCAACCCAGTCGTTCTATTTGTCTACGTTAGTGATAGGAAGTGGTAAAGTGAGGTGTTAGAAAAAGACTCTTCAATCAAGAGTTTATTATTTTTAAAGTGGTGCAAATTGTGCTGCTTTGTCCTAGGGTGTAGCCATAGTCCACATCAGTCTCTTCAGTAGGGCAGTGGTGGCTTTAGAGCAATGAGAACTGGTGGGACATTATTCTCACTGTGCCTCTCATAATGTTTATGCTGCCCTAATTGTAAAGACCTGACGGGAAATACTCAGTCTCTTTCATTCCACAGGCCTATGTGAGGGAGAGGACCTCTCAAGCCGGGTGAGATGCCTTGCTGTCGGGCATTATTCAGGTAAGTGCTTACTTTATTTACTTTGAAGAAGTGGGCACTATTTTACTTAAATAAAAAGGCTCTTAGGCTTTATTTAAGTTATTGGGACTATATCATTTCTAAGGAAAGGGGATCCGTGGCTAGACAGTATAGACAGTATAACAGGCACCGGGGCTTAGAGTGCTGAGAGATATAAGCCGTTTTTGGCGGTTCCACTGCTCCCAGCGGTTCTACAATTATACCGACCGGGAGATTAAGAGAGACGCCCATGAGGGGCAGGGCTTAGTGTGACGCACTTTTCAACAATGCGTGCCATTTCTCTCACTGCTATGGAGATGACACCGGTCAGGCCGACTAGATACGCTTATTTTCTTGTTAAATAATCGTTTCTAGAAGCTCACATCGTTTCCTGCTCTCTACGGATCAGCTCCTTGCTAAGAGGGGACGTTTTTCCTGGTGTTTGGGGCAGGTAGGCACCTCAGCAGTCTGCTGAGGTGTAGATGTGTCCGAAAGTTGTGTTTAATTCAGTCTAGCATACCTATTTCCTCTTCTTCCTTGGGTCAATGCACGAATCAAACAGGAGAGGGCATCGGTGTTCCTCATTGCACCGGCTTGCTCTCGCAGGATTTGGTATGCAGATCTGGTGGAAATGTCGTCTCTGCAACCTTGGAGACTTCCGTTGAGAAAGGCCCTTCTAATTCAAGGGCCCTTCCTTCACCAAATCTACGTTCTCTGAAGCTGACTGCTTGGAGATTGAACGCTTAATTTTATCCAAGCGGGGCTTTTCTGAATTGTCATTTGAGACCATGATTCAGGCTCGTAAGCCTGTTACTAGAAGGATTTACCACAAGATATGGCTTAAATATCTCTATTGGTGTGAGTCCAAAGGCTACTCATGGAGTAGAGTTAGGATTCCTAGGATTTTATCCTTTCTCCAAGAGGGTTTGGAGAAAGGATTGTCGTCAAGCTCCCTAAAGGGTCAAATCTCTGCCTTATCTATTTTGTTACACAAGCGTCTGGCAGATGCTCCAGATGTACAATCATTTTGTCAGGCCTTGGTCAGGATCAGGCCTGTGTTCAAACCAGTTACTCCTCCATGGAGTCTGAATTTAGTTCTTAAAGTTCTTTAAGGGGCTCCGTTTGAACCTATGTATTCCTTAGATATTAAGTTGTTATCTTGAAAAGTTTTATTTCTTGTTGCCATTTCTTCTGCTCACAGAGTGTCAGAGCTCTCTGCATTGCAGTATGAGTCTCCTTACCTTATTTTTCATTCAGATAAGGTAGTTTTACGTACTAAATACTAAGAGATTGTCGTTCCTTCCTTGTGTCCTAATCCTCCTCCTCAGAAGGAAAGGCTTCTGCATAATTTGGACGTGGTTCGTGACTTAAAGTTTTATCTGCAGGCGACTAAGGATTTTCGCCAGTCTTCTGCCCTGTTTGTGGTTTTCTCTTGAAAACGTAAGGGTCAGAAAGCTACGGCTACTTCTCTTTCTTTTTGGCTGAAGAGTATCATATGTTTTGCATATGAGACTGCTGGGCAGCAGCCTCTCGAGAGAGTTACGGCTCATTCCACAAGGGCTGTTGCTTCTTCATGGGCATTCAAAAATGAAGCTTCTGTGGAACAGATTTGCAAGGCTGTAACTTGGTCCTCCCTTCACACTTTTTCAAAGTTCTACAAATTTGACACTTTTGCCTCGGCTGAGGCCGCTTTTGGGAGAAAGGTTCTTCAAGCAGAGGTGCCTTCCGTTTAGGTTCCCTGTCTTGTCCCTCCCGTATCATCAGTGTACTTTAGCTTGGGTATTGGTTCCCATTAGTAATTAAGATGATCCGTGGACTCATCGTGTCATTAAAAAGAAAACAAAATTTATGCTTACCCGATAAATTTATTTATTTTTTGACACGATGAGTCCATGGCCCGCCCTGTTTTTTGTATAAGACAGGTTGTTGGTATCATAAACTTCAGACACCTCTGCACCTTGTTACTTCCTTTCTCTGCTTTACTTCGGTCGAATGACTGGGTTGGGAGTGAAGGGAGGTGATATTTAACAGCTCTGCTGTGGTGCTCTTTGCCGCCTCCTGCTGACCAGGAGGTGAATATCCCATTAGTAATTAAGATGATCCGTGGACTCATCGTGTCAAAAAAGAAATACATTTATCAGGTAAGCATACATTTTGTTTTTTATATTAGAGCATTGCTTAGACCAAGAAGACAAAATTGGTGGCAAGCTATATAAATTATATTTACCACTATAACAGACTTTGCTTGGTCACAATACTGAAAGTCTCCATATCTGACAGATCTTCGACCCTAGAAGCAAACAAGAAAATTATTAACATATATACAACATATAAAGAGAGATCAAACAAATAAATGTAAAGCTACCAAAACTTATCAATTCTCATGCAGGTATCAAGCAAAAGAATAGAATTGTTCCTATAGTTCTAGCAAGTATGTGGGTTGAAAGAAATACTCACATCTCGATCCACGGTTGTTGCAAAACTGATGGCTTCTTTCTGGCTGCAGCTGACAGCCTTCTGAAGAGTGTAAATCACTTGCTCATAGGTATGGACTTCATCATTAAACAACATGCAGTAGTAGGTGTCATCTTTCTCTCTGTAATAAAATAAAAATAATGTTGTTTAGAGCTTCCTTTCAAGTAAAGTGAGTCAGTTTGCTGACAAACTACAAATTATTTTGTAAAAAATATTGTTTTCCTATTTGTGCCTCCACATGCAAGTCCTGGGACTAGCATCCTGTTTGGCTGCTAAAAATCCCTTTAGAATGGGATTTGGCTACTGAGGAAATTGAGGTTAAAACGAAATTTATGGGGGGGGCGGAGCCAACAGCTCACAAGAATGGACGCACTTTAATATTGCTCCTACATTTATGACCTTATAGGGGACTTTGGACTATGGTTCTAATTCAAATACTCTATATGGAGCTTTCTAATACCTACTAGGATTCACATCTTGCCTTCAGTGTGAGTTAACTCTGGTGACCAGTGAGTTATTGTCGGGCTGAGTCTGCGGCCTACTTCGACAGTTCATAACAGACGGCCATCTTTACATCTGTACGGCAGCGAAGCTATACTAACCCCTTTGGGCATATGCTGAATCCAGTAGCCCACAATGTCTCTCTCCTGCCTACCTAGAAGCTTGACACCTGAACCCAACATGACAGATGTTAACCAGATTCTTGCAGAACTACGCTGCATATTGAGAGAGTACCACGCCGCACTTGAAAAGTCGCTGTATGAGGCGTTTAAACCTGAGGACACCGACACCGCTAAATCAACAACTCAACTAGAATTTTCTTTCAGCGGAGATGTGGTAAGCGGCTCTCAGGAGCTCGTTGTGGCGGATGAAGAAATTGCCACTGTGGGAGCAGTCCTATATGGAGCGAGCCCATTGTGCAGCATAGACACGGTCGCTGCTGCGACTCAGCCGGCTCTCACATCTAGCCCAACAAATGCGACGCTAGAACCTGGAGATCAGAGAGAGATGCGGCCACATCTGCAAGCACCCTTGGGGTTTACGAAGGTTCTCCCAAGTGCTGAAATATGGGCAGTTAAGAGTGGGCCCCGGGTTATACATAAGCCGGATTCATCTGAAGGCGATGGGCACATGATGAAGATTAGTATGATGCTTGGTACGTACCCGTGTTCTTCATCTTCCTTCTTGCCGGACTTGTGCCCTGGGACTAAGGCGCCAAAGCACAGGAGAGGCATAGGTTAGGAACTGACACACTATTCCACGCTTCCTTTGGTTGGTTGCACTGAGACTTACCTGATTATAGCCGAACCGCTTCACCTGGGCCCTCTCCCACTGAACTTTAAATACGCAAGACATTGACTGATAAGCCCATTTTCTAAACCTAAGGCAAAGCTATGGAGGTGCTGGAACTGAGTTACTATTAGATCGATACAGTTTTTACCCTCACTGTCTCCCCTCTATTCAGCCTACAAGGATTCATATACGCTACAGTATAATGCTCTCAATACCTTCAAAAAATAACTATAGCATTAATGCATAGCAAATCCTGCTTTTAAATATACTGCTCCACACTGTCTGTTACGGTAGTTTTTATTCATCACATATTGATGTTGTGAAATGTTATTACTAGTGTGCATATATATTCTGGCTGCTTATATATTTATGTTGGATTAGAGAGTGGATTAGTGTAAATTGTAGTAGCTTATATGTTTCAATTGACACCATTTGCGGTTTTCAGACTCTTTGCGATCAGGCACATTACTCTTTCTATATGTTATTGTCTGTGAGCTGACTTGCTAACCCCTAGATCTCAGAAACAACCTATGTGTTCTTGAACATAATGCTGCATTCAGTGTTAATATTCCCAGCACATCATTGACAATGATATCCTGCTTATATGCCCCACTATGTTTTCTCTACAGTTACTTAGAATTGTTGTATTCTTACCTGATGTACATTATATAAAACTATATCATTTGAGCTACATATGTTTAGACAAGTAATAATGCAGATTTTGGCTTTCACTAATGCTCCTAGATAACTGAAGTAATAATCATTTTACATCACCAATTGGTCTATTCACAGTCGGTTTACTAAAGTGCCTTGTGCTCAATATTATGTGTATTTCCCTACTCTGCCTCTGGGTCCATAATACCCTTACTGTGTGACGCCTGGGTGTCTCTCATTATTATGTTCCTGGTAGTCAGGACACGAGGCTTTAATCCTAATGCACTACATATATGCTCATATGCATGTTGTGTTCTGCAGCTTTACGCATGGTAATGTATATATTGTTTAATATCTGGCTGCCAATGAATAACTGTACCCTGTTCTTACATGCAAACCTACAATACTACTAGAGACTGCTACTCTGTTTTACCCATATGGTTTTGTTATGTTTGTTTTCTCCTTTCTACTGTTTTACTAATCACTCATAACTCTATCCAACACTATAGATGTAAGTAGCTCCCTGGAAAAATTCATATTTTATTACTAGACTACTTTAACTGTTTGGTCCGTCGCCTGGACATAGGGCCCGTGCCTGGGTGGCGGAGATAGTTTTTTCGCACTCCTTTTATAACCTATTTACTTGTCATCATAGCTCAAGCTTCATTATATTTCAATTATTTACTGATCTATACCTACTAAATTAGGTGCTACTTTAGCTATCTCAGACACATAGATTATCCAGAGAGAGATTATTCTCATAGTGGTAGCGCTTCTTACTCAATATCCTATGGCCACCCTACCGTAAATCCAGGCTAATACATATTTTTAAGGCAGGCTGGTCCTGCGCTTTCCATATAAAACGTGGCCATAGTATGCGCTGTATAGGAACTAAATTGTCTGCAATAGAGCAATCTTGAGGACCCCGGATTAGGCATCCTTACATATCAGATTCTACACTAGGCCAGAATGCACCTAGCTTACTTCTTTTTGCTATACGTGCATCATTTGGTTTATATATTTCGCCCTCAATTATTTAATTCATCACCTCCTTCCCCCTCCTCCCCATATATAATACACCTCCTATTTTACAATTTGTCCACCGTATGTAATTTATCACCTCCCCCCCCCCCCCAATATACCTAATATATCTCCTATTTTTAGGAGAGTGAATTATGTGGTTTCTCTCGTTAATACCACACCTTATTTCCCCCTTTTTTACAATTATATCTTGCACTACAAAATTATATTGGTACCGCTTTCCCCCCCAAACTGTGCAGGATTGTTCAGTGCTATCTTTTGCAGAGTCATACTTATAGCTTTCTAATACAATACCACCCTGTTAAATTAAATCTACTTACTTAAGTGTGTTTTATACCAATCCTATAGCACAATTGTATTAAAATCTGAGGTTTTCATGATGGGGTCCAAAAGGGGCCTCTTACCCTTGGTGTAACCTTCCGCTATAGCTGTTTAATAGTGTTTGTTATGAGGCCCAAGAGCGGCCGCTTAGATAAATATGAAGGTTCTATACTTTTATTGGCATTTCCGTGAACTACTGTTTACTTGACACGGTGAGATCACGGATCATCATCAATTACTGTTGGGAATATCACTCCAGGCCAGCAGGAGGAGGCAAAGAGCACCACAGCAAAGCTGTTAAGTATCACATCCCTTCCCACAAACCCAAGTCATTTGCCGAAGGAAAAGGAGAGAAAGGAAGCAACACAAGGTACAGAGGTACCTGAGGGTTCCACAACAAAAAAACAACTGAAAAATACAGGGCGGGCCGTGGGCTCACCGTGTTAAGAAAGAAAGAAATTAATCAGGTAAGCATAAATTTAGTTTTCTTTCTAATGACACGGTGAGTCCACGGATCATCAATTACTGTTGGGAATCCATACCCAAGCTAGAGGACACAGATGATAAGTGAGGGACAAGACAGTGAACCTAAACAGAAGGCACCACTGCTTGAAGAACCTTTCTCCCAAAAGAAGCCTCAGCCGAGACAAAAGAATTAAATTTATAACATTTTTTAAAAGCATGTAGAGAGGACCAAGTTGCAGCCTTGCAAATCTGTTCCACAGAAGCTTCATTTTTGAAGGCCCAGGAAGAAGAAACAGCCTTCGTGGAATGAACCGTGATTCTCTCAGGAGGCTGCTGTCCAGCAGTTTCATAGTCCAAGCAAAATATACTCCTCAGCCAGAGAGAACGAGAAGTAGCAGTAGCTTTCTGACCCTTGCGTTTCCCAGAGAAAATGACAAACAAAGCAGAAGACTGGCGAAAATCTTTAGTCACCTGCAAAAGAATTTCAACGCATGTACCACATCTAGATTGTGCAGTAAATGCTCCTTATGAGAAGGAGGATTAGGACACAAACAACGATTTGCTGATTAATATTCCTATCCAAAACCACTTTAGAAAGGAAACTTAACTTAGTACGTAGAACCACCTTATCAGAATGAAAGATAAAGGTAAGGGTAATCATACTGTATAGCCGAGAGTTTAGAGACTCTCCGAGCAGATAGAAAAAGCAACAAGAAACAAAACCTTCCAAGATAACATCTTAAAGGGACAGTCTAGGCCAAAATAAACTTTAATGATTCAGATAGAGCATGTAATTTTAAACAATTTTCCAATTTACTTTTATCACCAATTTTGCTTTGTTCTCTTGGTATTCTTAGTTGAAAGCTTAACCTAGGAGGTTCATATGCTAATTTCTTAGACCTTGAAGCCCACCTCTTTCAGATTGCATTTTAACAGTTTTCCACCACTAGAGGGTGTTAGTTCACATATTTCATATAGATAACACTGTGCTCGTGCACATGAAGTTATCTGGGAGCAGGCACTGATTGGCTAGACTGCAAGTCTGTCAAAAGAACTGAAAAAAGGGGCAGTTTGCAGAGGCTTAGATACAAGATAATCACAGAGGTAAAAAACACAATTTATGCTTACCTGATAAATTTATTTCTCTTGTGGTGTATCCAGTCAACGGATCATCCATTACTTGTGGGATATTCTCCTTCCCAACAGGAAGTTGCAAGAGTCCACCCACAGCAGAGCTGCTATATAGCTCCTCCCCTAACTGCCATATCCAGTCATTCTACCTAAAACACGCGGAGAAAGGAAAAACCATAGGGTGCAGTGGTGACTGTAGTTTAAATTAAAAAATTACCTGCCTTAAAATGACAGGGCGGGCCGTGGACTGGATACACCACAAGAGAAATACATTTATTAGGTAAGCATAAATTGTGTTTTCTCTTGTAAGGTGTATCCAGTCCACGGATCATCCATTACTTGTGGGATACCAATACCAAAGCTAAAGTACACGGATGAAGGGAGGGACAAGGCAGGTACTTAAACGGAAGGTACCACTGCCTGTAAAAACCCTTTCTCCCAAAATTAGCCTCCGAAGAAGCAAAGTATCAAATATGTAAAATTTTGAAAAAGTATGAAGCACAGACCAAGTCGCTGCCTTGTAAATCTGTTCAACAGAAGCCTCATTTTAAAAAGGCCCAAGTGAAAGCCACAGCTCTAGTAGAATGAGCTGTAATCCCTTCAGGAGGCTGCTGTCCAGCAGTCTCATAAACTAAACATATTATGCTTCTTAACCAAAAAGAAAAAGAGGTTGCTGAAGTCTTTTGACCTCTCCTCTGTCCAGAGTAGACAACAAACAAGGTAGATGTTTGATGAAAATCTGTAGTAGCTTGTAAGTAAAACTTTAAAGCACGAACCACGTCCAAATTGTGTAATAGACGTTCCTTCTTTGAAGAAGGATTAGGATACAAGAATGGAACAACAATCTCTTGATTGATATTCTTGTTAGATACCACCTTAGGTAAAAACCCAGGTTTGGTACGCAGGACTACCTTATCCGTACGGAGGATCAGATAAGGAGAATCACATTGTAAAGCAGATAACTCGGAGACTCTACGAGCCGAGGAAATAGCTACCAAAAAAGAACTTTCCAAGATAAAAGTTTGATATCTAGGGAATGAAGAGGTTCAAACGGAACTCCTTGAAGAACCAGATTTAAGCTCCATGGCGGAGCAACGGGTTTAAACACAGGCTTGGTTCTAACCAAAGCCTGACAAAAAGCCTTAACGTCTGGAATATCTGCCAGACACTTGTGCAAAAGAATAGACAGAGTAGAAAACTGTCCTTTTAAGGAACTAGCTGACAATCCTTTTCCCAAAATCATCTTAGGGAAAAGATAATATCCTGGAAATCCTGACTTTACTCCATGAGTAACCCTCGGATTCATACCAATAAGATATTTACGCCATATCTATGTTAAATTTTCCTAGTGACAGGCTTTCATGCCTGTATTAAGGTATCAATGACTGACTCGGAGAAGCCATGCTTTGATAAAATCAAGCTTTCAGTCTCCAGGCAGTCCATCTCAGAGAAGTTAAATTTAGATGGTTGAAAGGACCCTGAGGTAGAGGGTCCTGTCTCAAAAGCAGAGACCATGGTGGAAAGGATGACATGTCCACCAGATCTGAATACCAGGTCCTGCATGGCCACGCAGGCGCTATCAAAAACACTGAAGCACTCTCCTGCTTGATCTTGTGCAAACACCTCCGGAGGGAGTTCCCACTCCCCCGGATGAAAAGTCTGACGACTTAGAAAATCCGCCTCCCAGTTCTCAACACCTGGGATATGGATAGCTGATAGGAGACAAGAGTGAGTCTCTGTCCAGTGAATCATTTTAAGACTTCTAACATCGCTAGGGAACTTCTGTTCCCCCTTGATGGTTGATGTA
The DNA here is from genome assembly GCF_027579735.1 of Bombina bombina. NCBI lineage: Eukaryota > Metazoa > Chordata > Amphibia > Anura > Bombinatoridae > Bombina > Bombina bombina. Next base: position 1,106,955,625 of record NC_069502.1, on the reverse strand, counting down.
AGCCACAGTCGTGATATTGTCCGACTGAAATCTGATGTACCTCAGAGTTGCTGAGGCCAAGCCTGAAGAGCATTGAATATCGCTCTCAGTTCCAGAATATTTATTAGGAGGGTCTCCTCCTGAGTCCACTATCCCTGAGCCTTCAGGGAGTTCCAGACTGTACCCCAACCTAGAAGGCTGGCATCTGTTGTAACAAGTGTCCCATCTGGCCTGCGGAAGGTCATACCCTTGGACAGATGGACCCGAGATAGCCACCAGAGAAGAGAACCTCTGGCCTCTTGATCCAGATTTAGCATGGGGGACAAATCTGTGTAATCCCCGTTCCATTGACTGAGCATGCATAGTTGCAGCGGTCTGAAGTGTAGGCGTGCAAACGGTACTATGTCCATTGCCGCTACCATTAAGCCGATTACATTCATGTACCGAGCCACCGAAGGGCACGGAATGGAATGAAGAACACGGCAGGAATTTAGAAGCTTTGACAACCTGGACTCCGTCAGGTAAATTTTCGTTTCTACAGAATCTATCAGAGTCCCTAGGAAGGAAACCCTTGTGATTGGGGATAGAGAACTCTTTCCTTGTTCACTTTCCACCCATGCGATCTCAGAAATGCCAGTACTACGTCCGTATGAGACTTGGCAATTTGGATGTTTAACGCCTGTATCAGGATGTCATCTAAATAAGGGGCCACTTCTATGCCCCGCGGCCTAAGGACTGCCAAAACGACCCCAGAACCTCCATAAAGATTCTTGGGGCTGTAGCTAACCCAAAGGAAAGAGCTACAAACTGGTAATGCCTGTCTAGAAAGGCAAACCTGAAAAAACGATGATGATCTTTGTGTATCGGAATGTGAGGATAAGCATCCTTCAAATCCAATTTAGTCCTATATTGACTCTCCTGGATCATAGTTAAGATGGTACAAATAGTTTCCATCTTAAATGATGGAATTCTGAGGAATTTGTTTAAGATCTTTAGATCCAAAATTGGTCTGAAGGTTCCCTCTTTTAGGGAACCACAAACAGATTTGAGTAAAAACTCTGTCCCTGTTCCTCCCTTGGAACTGGATGGGTCTCGTACACAGTGCAAGAATGCCTCTTTCTTTATCTGGTTTGCAGATAATTGTGAAAGATGAAATCTCCCCCTTTTTTGGGGGGGAAGCTTTGAAGTCCAGAAGATATCTCTGGGATATAATTTCCAACGCCCATTGATCCTGGGCATCTCTTGCCCACGCCTGGGCGAAGAATGAAAATCTGCCCCCTACAGGATCCGTTACCGGATAGGGGGCCGTTCCTTCATGCTGTCTCAGAGGCAGCAGCAGGCTCATTGGCCTGCTTATCTTTGTTCCAGGTCCGGTTGTCTCCAGACCGTCTTGGACTGAGCAAAAGTTCCCTCTTGTTTTGCCTTAGAGGAAGTTGATGCCGCACCTGCCTTGAAGTTTCGAAAGGCACGAAAATTAGACTGTTTGGCCCTTGATTTGGACCTGTCCTGAGGAAGGGCATGACCTTTTCCTCCAGTGATATTAGTAATAATCTCCTTCAAACCAGGCCCGAATAGGGTCCGCCCCTTGAAGGGAAGTTAAGTAGCTTATTTTTTAAAGTCACGACAGCTGACCATGATATAAGCCATAGCGCTCTGCGCGCCAGTATAGTAAAACCAGAATTCTTAGCCGTTAGTTTAGTCAAATGAACAAAGGCATCAGAAACAAAGGAATTGGCTAGCTTAAGTGCTCTAAGCTTGTCAAGTATGTTCATCCAATGGAGTCGCTACCTGTAAAGCCTCATCCAGAGACTCAAACCAGAACGCCGCAGCAGCAGTGACAGGAGCAATGCATGCAAGAGGCTGCAGGATAAAACCTTGTTGAAAAAACATTTTCCTAAGGTAACCCTTTAATTTCTAATCCATTGGATCTAAAAAAGCACAACTGTCCTCGACAGGGATAGCAGTACGCTTTGCTAGAGTAGAAAATCTTCTCTCCACCTTAGGAACTGTCTGCTATAAGTCCCGTGTGGTGGCGTCTATTGGAAACATTTTTCTAAAAATAGGAGGGGAAGAGAACGGCACACCTGGTCTATCCCATTCCTTATTAATAATTTCTGTAAACCTATTTAGGTATTGGAAAAACATCAGTACACACCGGCACTGCATAGTATTTATCCAGTCTACACAATTTCTCTGGCACTGCAATTGTAACACAGTCATTCAGAGCAGCTAAAACCTCCCTGAGCAACAAGTGGAGGTTCTCAAGCATAAATTTTAAATGTAGAAATATCAGAATCAGGTTAAATCATCTTCCCTGAGTCAAAAATATCACCCACAGACTGAAGCTCCCCTCAGCTTCTGCATATTGTGAGGCAGTATCAGACATGGTTCTTAAAGCATCTGTATGCTCTGTATTAGGTCTAACCCCAGAGCTATCTTGCTTTCCTTTAATTTCAGGTAGTCTGACTAATACCGCTGACAGTGTATTATTCATAACTTCCGCCATGTCTTGTAAAATAAACGCTATGGGCGCCCTTAATGTACTTGGCGCCATTTGAGCGTGAGTCCCTGAAGTGGGAGTCAAAGGGTCTGACACGTGGGGAGGGTTAGTCGGCATAACTTCCCCCTCAACAGAATCCTCTGGTGATAATTTTTTAAAGACAAAAAATGATCTTTATTGCTTAAAGAGAAATCAGTACATTTGGTACACATTCTAACATAATGAACAAGGAGTTTCCTCTATGTCAGACATGTTTGTACAGACTAGCAATGAGACTAGCAAGCTTGGAAAACACTTTAAATCAAGTTAACAAGCAAATATAAAAAACGTTACTGTGCCTTTAAGAGAAACAAATTGTCAAAATTTGAAAAACAGTGAAAGGCAGTAAATCAAACGAAATTTTTACAGTATATGTAATAAGTTAACAGAGCATTGCAGCCACTTGCAAATGGATGTTTTTAACAGTCACAACAAACTGCCACAGCTGAGCTGTGGTCTTACCTTCCCCATAAACAATTTTGGAAGCCTTTTTAGCCCTTTAGAGATGTCCTATAGTATTCATGGGACTGCTGAGGGAAGCTGGATGATTCATTTTGTAATTTTAACTGCGCAAAAAAGCGCTAAAATAGGCCCCTCCCACTCATATTACAACAGTGGAAAGCCTCAGGAAACTGTTTCTAGGCAAAATTTAAGCCAGCCATGTGGAAATAAACTAGGCCCGAATAAAGTTTCATCACCAAAACATATATAAAAACAATTAAACATGCCAGCAAACGTTTTATATTGCAAATTTATAAGAGTATATATCTGATAGTAAGCCTGATACTAGTCGCTATTAAATCACTGTATTTAGGCTTAACTTACATTAATCCGGTATCAGCAGCATTTTCTAGCAATTCCATCCCTAGAAAAACTTATAATTGCACTTACCTTATAGCAGGATAACCTGCACGCCATTCTCCCTCTGAAGTTACCTCACTCCTCAGACATATGTGAGAACAGCAGTGGATCTTAGTTACTTCTGCTAAGATCATAGAAAAACGCAGGCATATTCTTCTTCTAAATGCTGCCTGAGATAAAATAGTACAACTCCGGTACCATTTAAAAACAATAAACTTTTGATTGAAGATAAAAAACTAACTATAGTACACCACTCTCTCTTACTACCTCCATACGTGTTGAGAGTTGCAAGAGAATGACTGGATATGGCAGTTAGGGGAGGAGCTATATAGCAGCTCTGCTGTGGGTGGACTCTTGCAACTTCCTGTTGGGAAGGAGAATATCCCACAAGTAATGGATGATCCGTGGACTGGATACACCTTACAAGAGAAAGTATATTATTATAACTGTGTTGGTTATGCAAAACTGGGGAATGGGTAATAACAGAATTTATGCTTACCTGATAAATTACTTTCTCCAACGGTGTCTCCGGTCCACGGCGTCATCCATTACTTGTGGGATATTCTCCTCCCCTACAAGGAATGGCAAGGAGAGCACACAGCAAGAGCTGTCCATATAGTCCCTCCCAGGCTCTGCCCCCCCAGTCATTCGACCGACGGTTAGGAGAAAAAAAGGAGAAACTATAGGGTGCCGTGGTGACTGTAGTGTATAGAGAAAGAAATTTTTCAAACCTGATTAAAAAACCAGGGCGGGCCGTGGACCGGACACACCGTTGGAGAAAGTAATTTATCAGGTAAGCATAAATTCTGTTTTCTCCAACATTGGTGTGTCCGGTCCACGGCGTCATCCATTACTTGTGGGAACCAATACCAAAGCTTTAGGACACGGATGAAGGGAGGGAGCAAATCAGGTTACCTAAACAGAAGGCACCAAGGCTTGCAAAACCTCTCCCCCAAAAATAGCCTCCGAAGAAGCAAAAGTATCAAATTTGTAGAATTTGGCAAAAGTGTGCAGAGAAGACCAAGTCGCTGCCTTACATATCTGATCAACAGAAGCCTCGTTCTTGAAGGCCCATGTGGAAGCCACAGCCCTAGTAGAGTGAGCTGTGATTCGTTCAGGAGGCTGCCGTCCAGCAGTCTCATAAGCCAATCGGATAATGCTTTTCAGCCAGAAAGAAAGAGAGGTAGCAGTAGCCTTTGGTCCTCTCCTCTTACCAGAATAAACGACAAACAAAGAAGAAGTTTGTCTGAAATCCTTTGTTGCTTCTAAATAGAACTTTAAAGCACGGACTAAATCTAAATTGTGTAACAAACGTTCCTTCTTTGAAACTGGATTCGGACACAAAGAAGGAACAACTATTTCCTGGTTGATGTTCTCGTTGGAAACAACTTTTGGAAGAAAACCAGGCTTGGTACGCAAAACAACCTTATCTGAATGGAACACCAGATAGGGTGGATCACACTGCAAAGCAGATAGTTCAGAAACTCTTCTAGCAGAAGAAATAGCAACCAAAAACAGAACTTTCCAAGATAGTAACTTGATATCTATGGAATGTAAGGGTTCAAACGGAACCCCTTGAAGAACTGAAATAACTAAATTTAGACTCCAGGGAGGAGTCAAAGGTCTGTAAACAGGCTTGATTCTGACCAAAGCATGTACAAAAGCTTGTACATCTGGCACAGCTGCCAGTCGTTTGTGTAACAAGACAGATAAAGCAGAAATCTGTCCTTTTAGAGAACTCGCTGACAATCCCTTATCCAAACCTTCTTGGAGAAAGGAGAGAATCCTGGGAATTTTAATCTTACTCCATGAGAATCCCTTGGATTCACACCAACAGATATATCTTTTCCATATTTTATGGTAAATCCTTCTAGTCACAGGTTTTCTGGCTTGGACCAGAGTATCTATCACTGAATCTGAAAACCCGCGCTTGGATAAAATCAAGAGTTCAATTTCCAAGCAGTCAGCTGGAGAGAAACTAGATTTGGATGTTCGAATGGACCTTGTACTAGAAGATCCTGTCTCAAAGGTAGCTTCCATGGTGGAGCCGATGACATATTCACCAGGTCTGCATACCAAGTCCTGCGTGGCCACGCAGGAGCTATCAGAATCACAGAGGCCTTCTCCTGTTTGATCCTGGCTACAAGCCTGGGAAGGAGAGGGAACGGTGGAAACGCATAAGCTAGGTTGAACAACCAAGGCGCCACTAATGCATCCACTAGAGTCGCCTTGGGATCCCTGGATCTGGACCCGTAGCAAGGAACCTTGAAGTTCTGACGAGACGCCATCAGATCCATGTCTGGAATGCCCCATAATTGAGTCAACTGGGCAAACACCTCCGGGTGAAGTTCCCACTCCCCCGGATAAAAAGTCTGACGACTCAGATAATCCGCCTCCCAGTTGTCTACTCCTGGAATGTGGATTGCTGTCTGACTGGAATCTTATGAATCCAGCCTTCGCTAGTTGAGGCCAAGCCCGGAGAGTATTGAATATCGCTCTCAGTTCCAGAATGTTTATCGGGAGAAGAGACTCTTCCCGAGACCATAGACCCTGAGCTTTCAGAGAATCGCAGACCGCGCCCCAGCCTAATAGACTGGCGTCGGTCGTGACAATGACCCACTCTGGTCTGCGGAAACTCATTCCCTGGGACAGGTGATCCTGGGTCAACCACTAACAGAGTGAGTCTCTGGTCATCTGGTCTACTTGAATCATTGGAGACAAGTCTGTATAGTCCCTATTCCACTGCTTGAGCATGCACAGTTGTAATGGTCTTAGATGAATTTGAGCAAAAGGAACTATGTCCATTGCTGCAACCATCAACCCTACTACTTCCATGCACTGAGCTATGGAAGGCTGCAGAATAGAGTGAAGAACTTGACAAGCGTTTAGAAGCTTTGACTTTCTGACTTCTGTCAGGAAGATCTTCATTTTTAAAGAATCTATTATCGTTCCCAAGAAGGGAACTCTTGTCGACGGAGACAGGGAACTCTTTTCTACGTTCACCTTCCACCCGTGAGATCTGAGAAAGGCTAGAACAATGTCTGTATGAGCCTTTGCTTTGGAAAACATAATTTATGCTTACCTGATAAATGTATTTCTCTTGTAGTGTGTTCAGTCCACGGGTCATCCATTACTTATGGGATATATTCTCCTTCCCAACAGGAAGTTGCAAGAGGATCACCCAAGCAGAGCTGCTATATAGCTCCTCCCCTCACATGTCATATCCAGTCATTCGACCGAAACAAGACGAGAAAGGAGAAACTATAGGGTGCAGTGGTGACTGGAGTTATAATTTAAAATTTAGAACCTGCCTCAAAAAAGACAGGGCGGGCCGTGGACTGAACACACTACAAGAGAAATAAATTTATCAGGTAAGCATAAATTATGTTTTCTCTTGTTAAGTGTGTTCAGTCCACGGGTCATCCATTACTTATGGGATACCAATACCAAAGCTAAAGTACACGGATGATGGGAGGGACAAGGCAGGAACTTTAAACAGAAGGAACCACTGCCTGTAGAACCTTTCTCCCAAAAACAGCTTCCGAAGAAGCAAAAGTATCAAATTTGTAAAATTTGGAAAAAGTATGAAGTGAAGACCAAGTTGCAGCCTTGCAAATCTGTTCAACAGAGGCCTCATTCTTAAAGGCCCAAGTGGAAGCCACAGCTCTAGTGGAATGAGCTGTAATTCGTTCAGGAGGCTGCTGTCCAGCAGTCTCATAGGCTAAACGTATTATGCTACAAAGCCAAAAAGAGAGAGAGGTAGCCAAAGCCTTTTGACCTCTCCTCTGTCCAGAGTAAACGACAAACAGAGAAGAAGTTTGCCGAAAATCTTTAGTTGCCTGTAAGTAGAACTTCAGGGCACGGACCACGTCTAGATTATGCAAAAAACGTTCCTTCTTTGAAGAAGGATTAGGACATAATGATGGAACAACAATCTCTTGATTGATATTCCTGTTAGAAACAACCTTAGGTAAAAACCCAGGTTTAGTACGCAGGACTACCTTGTCTGAATGAAAGATCAGATAAGGGGAATCACAATGTAAGGCAGATAACTCAGAGACTCTTCGAGCCGAGGAAATAGCCATCAAAAACAGAACTTTCCAAGATAAAAGCTTAATATCAATGAAATGAAGGGGTTCAAACGGAACACCCTGAAGAACTTTAAGAACCAAGTTTAAGCTCCAAGGAGGAGCAACAGTTTTAAACACAGGCTTAATTCTAGCCAAAGCCTGACAAAAGGCCTGGACGTCTGGATTCTCTGCCAGACGCTTGTGTAAAAGAATAGACAGAGCAGAAATCTGTCCCTTTAGTGAACTAGCGGATAAGCCCTTTTCTAAACCCTCTTGTAGAAAGGACAATATCCTAGGAATCCTGACCTTACTCCATGAGTAACTCTTGGATTCACACCAATATAAATATTTACACCATATCTTATGGTAAATTTTTCTAGTAACAGGTTTCCGAGCCTGTATTAATGTATCAATAACCGAATCCGAAATCCAACGCTTTGATAGAATCAAGCGTTCAATTTCCAAGCAGTCAGCCTCAGAGAAATTAGGTTTGGATGGTTGAAAGGACCCTGAATTAGAAGGTCCTGCCTCAGGGGTAGAGACCATGGTGGACAGGACGACATGTCCACTAGGTCTGCATACCAGGTCCTGCGTGGCCACGCAGGCGCTATCAGAATCACTGATGCTCTCTCCTGTTTGATCCTGGCAATCAGTCGAGGTAGCAACAGAAAAGGTGGAAACACATAAGCTATGTTGAAAACCCAAGGGGCTGCTAGTGCATCTACCAGCACCGCTCCCGGGTCTCTGGACCTGGATCCGTAACAAGGAAGCTTGGCGTTCTGGCGAGATGCCATGAGATCCAGATCCGGTTTGCCCCAACGACGAATCAGTTGAGCAAATACCTCCGGGTGAAGTTCCACTCCCCCGGATGAAAAGTCTGGCGACTTAGAAAATCCGCCTCCCAGTTCTCCACGCCTGGGATGTAGATCGCTGACAGGTGGCAAGAGTGAGACTCTGCCCAGCGAATTATCTTCGAGACTTCCACCATCGCTAGGGAACTCCTGGTTCCCCCTTGATGATTGATGTAAGCCACAGTCGTGATGTTGTCCGACTGAAATCTGATGAACCTCAGTGTTGCTAACTGAGGCCAAGCTAGAAGAGCATTGAATATTGCTCTTAATTCTAGAATGTTTATTGGGAGGAGATTCTCCTCCTGAGTCCACGATCCCTGAGCCTTCAGGGAGTTCCAGACTGCTCCCCAGCCTAGTAGGCTGGCATCTGTTGTTACAATCGTCCAATCTGGTCTGCGAAAGGTCATTCCTTCGGACAGATGAACCCGTGACAACCACCAGAGAAGAGAATCTCTGGTCTCCTGGTCCAGATTTAGCAAAGGGGACAGATCTGAGCAATCCCCGTTCCACTGACTTAGCATGCATAGTTGCAGTGGTCTGAGATGCAGGCGCGCAAATGGCACTATGTCCATTGCAGCGACCATTAAGCCGATTACTTCCATGCACTGAGCTACTGATGGGCTTGGAATGGAGTGAAGGACACGGCAAGCATTGAGAATATTTGATAACCTGGACTCCGTCAGTTAAATCTTCATCTCTACAGAATCTATAAGAGTCCCTAGAAAAGGAAACCTTGTGAGTGGAAACAGAGAACTCTTTTCCACGTTCACTTTCCACCCATGCGACCTCAGAAATGCTAGAACTATCTCTGTATGAGACTTTGCATTTTGAAAACTTGACGCTTGTATCAGAATGTCGTCTAGGTACGGAGCCACCGCTATGCCTCGTGGTCTTAGTACCGCCAGAAGTGAGCCCAGAACCTTTGTAAAAATTCTCGGGGCCGTAGCTAACCCAAAGGGAAGAGCTACAAACTGGTAATGCCTGTCTAGAAAGGCAAACCTTAGGTACCGATAATGATGTTTGTGAATCGGTATGTGAAGGTAGGCATCCTTTAAGTCCACTGTGGTCATATATTGACCCTCTTGGATCATGGGTAGGATGGTCCGAATGGTTTCCATCTTAAACGATGGAACCCTTAGGAATTTGTTTAAGATTTTTAAGTCTAAGATTGGTCTGAAGGTTCCCTCTTTTTTGGGAACCACAAACAGATTTGAGTAAAACCCTTGCCCTTGTTCTGTTCGCGGAACTGGGTGGATCACTCCCATCACTAAGAGGTCTTGTACACATTGTAGAAATGCCTCTTTCTTTACTAGGTTTGTTGATAACCTTGACAGATGAAACCTCCCTTGTGGAGGAGAAGTTTTGAAATCCAGAAGGTATCCCTGAGATATAATCTCCAACGTCCAGTGATCCTGTACATCTCTTGCCCAAGCCTGGGCGAAGAGAGAAAGTCTGCCCCCCACTAGATCCGTCTCCGGAAAGGGGGCCCTGTATTCATGCTGTCTTAGGGGCGGAAGTAGGCTTTCTGGCCTGCTTGCCCTTGTTCCATGACTGGTTGCCTTTCCAACCCTGTCTGTAACGAGCAGTAGTTCCTTCCTGTTTTGGAGCGGAGGAAGTTGATGCTGCTCCTGCCTTGAAATTACGAAAGGCACGAAAATTAGACTGTTTGGCCTTTGATTTGGCCCTGTCCTGAGGAAGGGTGTGGCCCTTACCTCCAGTAATGTCAGCAATAATTTCCTTCAAGTCGGGCCCGAATAAGGTCTGCCCTTTGAAAGGAATGTTCAGTAGTTTAGACTTAGAAGTTACATCTGCTGACCAGGATTTAAGCCATAGCGCTCTGCGCGCCTGTATGGCGAATCCGGAATTCTTAGCCGTAAGTTTGGTTAAATGCACTACGGCATCCGAAACAAACGCATTAGCCAGCTTAAGCGTTCTAAGCTTGCTCAAAGTCTCATCCAATGGTGCTGTGCGAATCGCCTCTTCCAGAGACTCAAACCAGAATGCCGCTGCAGCAGTGACAGGCGCAATGCATGCAAGAGGCTGTAATATAAAACCTTGTTGAACAAACATTTTCTTAAGGTAACCCTCTAATTTTTTATCCATTGGATCTGAGAAAGCACAGCTATCCTCCACCGGGATAGTGGTACGCTTGGCTAAAGTAGAAACTGCTCCCTCCACCTTAGGGACCGTCTGCCATAAGTCTCGTGTGGTGGCGTCTATAGGGAACATTTTTCTAAATATCGGAGGAGGGGAAAAAGGCACACCGGGTCTATCCCACTCCTTGCTAATAATCTCTGTAAGCCTTTTTGGTATAGGAAAAACGTCAGTACACACCGGTACCGCATAGTATTTATCCAGCCTACATAATTTCTCTGGGATTGCTACCGTGTCACAATCATTCAGAGCCGCTAACACCTCCCCTAGCAACACGCGGAGGTTCTCAAGCTTAAATTTAAAATTTGAAATTTCTGAATCCGGTCTATCCGAATCAGAACCGTCACCCACAGAATGAAGCTCTCCGTCCTCATGTTCTGCAAATTGTGACACAGTATCAGACATGGCTCTCGTGTCATCGGCGCGCTCTGTCCTTAACCAAGAGCTATCGCGCTTGCCTCTTAACTCGGGCATATTGTATAATACTTCTTTCATAACATTAGCCATATCATGTAAAGTGATTTGTAAGGGCCTTGATGTACTTGGCGCCTCAATCTCACGCACCTCCCGAGCGGGAGACGAAGGTACTGACACGTGAGGAGAGTTAGACGGCATAACTTCCCCCTCGTTGTCTGGTGATAATTTCTTTATCGTACAGATTGACTTTTATTCAAAGTAATATCAATACAATTGGTACACATATTTCTATTGGGCTCCACATCGGCTTTTGAACATAATGAACAAACAGATTCCTCTGTATAGCAAGCTTGGAATTACTTTCAATAAAATTACTAGCAATATAAAAAACGCTGCAGCGCTTTTAACAAACACAGTTGAATAACAAGAACTAATTCAGTACTAGTCAACAATTCTTAACGGTAAATGAATTAATTAGCAGAGGATTGCACCCATTAGCAAAAGGATGATTAACCCCTCAATACCCAAAAAAACGGATATCATTAAGATTTAACGCTTTTATCACAGTCAAACACACTGTCACAGGTCTGCTGTGACTGATTACCTCCCTCAAAACGAATTTTGAAGACCCCTGAGCTCTCTAGAGACGTCCCGGATCAAGGAGGAAGAAGCAGGAAGACTGTGCTAGAATTTTAACTGTGCAACAAGGCGCTAAAAAGAAAAGGTCCCTCCCACTCATATTACAACAGTGGGAGACCTGATATAACGGTTTCTATGCAGAAAAATACGTTAGCCATGTGGAAAAAAATCATGCCCAAAAAGGATTTATCACCAAAGTACCTCACAAAACGAATAACATGCCAGTAAACGTTTTAAAACAAACTTTTTCAATGTCATGCAAAGTTATCAGTAAGCCTGCTACCAGTCGCTTCTACTGCAGATAAGGCTTAAGCATTATTTCAGTATTAACAGTATTTTCTCAGTCAAATTCTAGTCCCTAGAAAATAACTCAACTACGCATACATTTATCAGCCTGATACCAGTCGCTACTACTGCATTTAAGGCTGTACTTACATCATATGGGTAACAGCAGTGTTTTCTTATTCAATTCCATTCCCAGAAAAAATTGTACTGCACATACCTCATTTGCGGGGGACCCCGCATGCTATTCCCCTTTTCTGAATTTACCCTACTCCTCAGAATGTCGAGAACAGCCAGTGGATCTTAGTTACGCCTGCTAAGATCATAGAAAACGCAGGCAGATTCTTCTTCCAAATACTGCCTGAGATAGAAAAAACAGCACACTCCGGTGCCATTTAAAATAACAAACTTTTGATTGAAGAATAAACTAAGTATAAATCACCACAGACTCTCACGACCTATCTATGTTGAGGCTTGCAAGAGAATGACTGAATATGGCAGTTAGGGGAGGAGCTATATAGCAGTTTTGCTGTGGGTGGACTCTTGCAACTTCCTGTTGGGAAGGAGAATATATCCCATAAGTAATGGATGACCCGTGGACTGAACACACTTAACAAGAGAAAGAGACGACGTTTGTGATTAGAATGTCGTCCAGATAAGGTGCCACTGCAATACCCCTTGGTCTTAGAACCGCTAGAAGGGACCCTAGCACCTTTGTGAAAATCCTTGGAGCAGTGGCTAGCCCGAATGGGAGAGCCACGAACTGGTAATGCTTGTCCAGAAAGGCGAACCTTAGGAACTGATGATGATCTTTGTGGATAGGAATATGTAGATACGCATCCTTTAAATCCACGGTAGTCATAAATTGACCCTCCTGGATTGTAGGTAAAATTGTTCGAATGGTTTCCATTTTGAACGATGGTACTCTGAGAAATTTGTTTAGAATTTTTAAATCCAGAATTGGTCTGAAAGTTCCCTCTTTTTTGGGAACTACAAACAGATTTGAGTAAAACCTGACCTTGTTCCACAGTTGAAACTGGGTGTATCACTCCCATCTTTAACAGGTCTTCTACACAATGTAAGAATGCCTGTCTCTTTATTTGGTTTGAAGATAAGTGAGACATGTGGAACCTTCCCCTTGGGGGTAGTTCCTTGAATTCCAGAAGATAACCCTGAGAGACTATTTCTAGTGCCCAGGGATCCTGAACATCTCTTGCCCAAGCCTGAGCGAAGAGAGAGAGTCTGCCCCCTACAAGATCCGGTCCCGGATCGGGGGCTACCCCTTCATGCTGTTTTGGTAGCAGCAGCAGGCTTCTTGGCCTGTTTACCCTTGTTCCAGCCTTGCATTGGTTTCCAAGCTGGTTTAGTCTGGGAAGCGTTACCCTCTTGTCTAGAGGCTGCCGAGTTGGAAGCCGGTCCGTTACTGAAATTGCGAAAGGAACGAAAATTGGACTTATTCTTAGCCTTGAAAGTTTTAACTTGTGGGAGGGCATGGCCCTTTCCCCCAGTGATGTCTGAAATAATCTCTTTCAATTCTGGCCCAAAAAGGGTCTTACCTTTGAAAGGGATATTAAGCAATTTTGTCTTGGAAGATACATCCGCCGACCAAGACTTTAGCCAGAGCGCTCTGCACGCCACAATTGCAAACCCTGAATTTTTCGCCGCTAACCTCGCTAACTGCAAAGCGGCGTCTAAAATAAAGGAATTAGCTAACTTAAGTGCGTGAATTCTGTCCATGACTTCCTCATACGGAGTCTCCCTACTGAGCGACTTTTCCAGTTCCTCGAACCAGAACCACGCCGCTGTAGTGACAGGAATAATGCACGAAATAGGTTGAAGGAGGTAACCTTGCTGTACAAAAATCTTTTTAAGCAAACCCTCCAATTTCTTTTCCATAGGATCTTTGAAAGCACAATTGTCCTCAATAGGAATGGTCGTGCGCTTGGCTAGAGTAGAAACCGCCCCCTCGACCTTATGGACTGTTTGCCATGTGTCCTTCCTGGGGTCGACCATAGGGAACAATTTCTTAAATATAGGAGGAGGGACAAAAGGTATGCCTGGCTTCTCCCACTCCTTATTCACTATGTCCGCCACCCGTTTAGGTATCGGAAAAGCATCACGGTGCACCAGGACCTCAAGGAACTTGTCCATCTTGCACAATTTTTCTGGGATGACCAGATTGTCACAATCATCCAGAGTAGATAGCACCTCCTTAAGTAATGAGCGGAGATGCTCTAATTTAAATTTAAATGTCACAACATCAGGTTCTGCCTGCTGAGAAATTCTTCCTGTAACAGAAATTTCCCCATCTGACAAACCCTCCCTCACTGCCACTTCAGAGTGGTGTGAGGGTATGACAGAAAAATTATCATCAGCGCCCTCCTGCTCTACAGTGTTTAAAACAGAGCAATCGCGCTTTCTCTGAAATGCTGGCATTTTGGATAAAATATTAGCTATGGAGTTATCCATTACTGCCGTCAATTGTTGCATAGTAACAAGCATTGGTGCGCTAGAAGTACTAGGGGTCGCCTGTGCGGGAATAACTGGTATAGACACAGAAGGAGATGATGTAGAACTATGTCTACTTCCTCCATCTGAGGAATCATCCTGGGCAACTTTACTATTTGTGACAGTACTGTCCTTACTTTGTTTGGACGCTATGGAACAATTATCACACATATTTGAAGGGGGAACCACATTGGCTTCCATACATACAGAACATGATCTATCTAAAGGTACAGACATGTTAAACAGGCTTAAACTGGTTAATAAAGCACAAAAACCGTTTTAAAACAAAACCGTTACTGTCTCTTTAAATGTTAAACAGGGCACACTTTATTACTGAATATGTGAAAAACTATGAAGGAATTATCCAATCTTTACCACATTTTTACCACCGTGTCTTAATGCATTCAAAGTATTGCACCCCAATTTTCAAGCTGTTAACCCTTAAAATGTCGAAACCGGAGCCGTTTTAACCCCCTTACAGTCCCCGCCACAGCCTTTGCTGCGACTTCACCAATCCCAGGGGGGTATACGATACCAAATGAAGCCTTCTAGGAATGTTTTTTGTGGATTCCAGACCCTCACACATGCAGCTGCATGTACTGTACTCAAAAGTAACTGCGCAGTAATGGCGCGAAAATGAGGCTCTGTCTACTACAGAGAAAGGCCCTTCCTGACTGGGAAGGTGTCTTAACAAGTGCCTGGCGCTAAAAACGTTCCCCAATGTTATAAAAGTGTGAAATTCAACTTCAAACTGCATATAATACTTAAATAAAGCAATCGATTTAGCCCCTAAAAGTGTCTACCAGTTTATAGCCCATAATAAGCCCTTTATTCTGTTTGAGACTAAGAAAATGGCTTACCGATCCCCATGAGGGAAAAATGACAGCCTTCCAGCATTACACATTCTTGTTAGAAAAATGGCTAGTCATACATTGAGCAGAAAAGTCTGCAAACTGTTCCCCCCAACTGAAGTTCTCTCAGCTCAACAGTCCTGTGTGGGAACAGCAATTGATTTTAGTTACTGCTGCTAAAATCATACTCCTCTTTTAAACAGAACTCCATCTCTTTCTGTTTCAGAGTAAATAGTACATACCAGCACTATTTTAAAATAACAAACTCTTGATAGAAGAATAAAAAACTACAACTAAACACCACAAACTCCTCACCATCCCCGTGGAGATGCTACTTGTTCAGAGCGGCAAGGAGAATGACTGGGGGGGCGGAGCCTGGGAGGGACTATATGGACAGCTCTTGCTGTGTGCTCTCCTTGCCATTCCCTGTAGGGGAGGAGAATATCCCACAAGTAATGGATGACTCCGTGGACCGGACACACCAATGTTGAAGAAAAAGGGATTATCTATCTTTTAAAACAATAAAAAATTGTGGTGTAGAATGTCCCTTTAATATCTAAGGAAAGCATAGCCTCAAATTGAGCCTGCTGAAAAACTTTAAGGATAAGGTTAAGACTGTAGAGAGGAGTAACAGATTTAAACACAGGCCTGATTTTGACCAAGGCCTGACAAAAGGATTGTACGTCTGGCACATTCACCAGATCCATTAATGGCAAAATATGTGTAATCTACATTAAAATTTTGAGTGAATGTTTAGATTTAAAGAACTTATTTGGATTTAAAAAAACAAAAAATAGAATATTTAAAAGGTTTTTGAAGAGTAATGAAAGATTTTCTAAAAAATGGTGTTACAATTAAGGGGCGAGTATTTTTGAAGGCTTTCTTTGTATATAGAAATTAATATATATATGAAGTACAAATAAAATGTAGCGATATGTTTAAAATAATGATGATGAAAAATAGAACCAATAAAAAATAAACAATGAATGAAATGAAGAATTGAAAATATAATAGAAACTTTTTTTTTGTATATTGTAATGATAGTGGTATAAAAAAGATATAAAAAATGAATATGTGATAAGGCATATACTTGTCTAGTTCATGACTTATAATAAAATAGAAAAAAGGGCAACATATTACCCATTTCCTCCATTATTTTAACCTGTATGGCAATAATTGGGTATAAATTTAAATAAAATAAAATTTTAGAATAAACTGGGTCAAATTAAAAATGATCCTAAATTAACATACTTAAATCAAACTCTGAATTTACACCATATGGATGAAGAGTCTTAAAATTAAATATATATTCAGCTTCCTTTTTTGTTAGTAATGTATTTATATTTCCTCCCCTAATTCCTAAATTTAGTTTTTTAACTCCCCAATATTTGAAATCCTTCATATTTCCTGAATGTATCTCCTTAAAATGGGAATAAAGATTAGTTTCTGAAGATCCATGTTCTATTTTAAGAATGTGTATTCTGTCTCTTAGCATCCTGCTAGTTTGCCCGAAGTAAAATAAATTGCATGAGCAATTTATACAATATATGATATTTTATCAGAACATTTGATCAATTGGTTTATTTTAATAGTAAAGCCTGTATTAGGTGATTTTATTTCTTTTATTTTGTTACTTGATTTACATGATTTACATGTGTTACATGGGTGGAAACCATTACATTTTTTCCCATTTATATCTCTGTCAGTTAATACTTTCTTTTCTTTATATTCGCTTGGAGATAGTATACTTTTGAGGTTCTGCAAAAAATAATCTACGTATTGAGATTGACATCGAATTTATCTCAATACGTAGATTATTTTTTGCAGAAATACGTCACTACATTACCAGCCTATTTACGGGATTCCACACATTTTCTGAATAAAATTCAAGATTTAGAATGGCATGACAATTACATTCTGGTAACATGTGATGTCAACTCATTGTACACCAACATCTCACATCAGATCGGACAGAAAGCTGTTAAAACATATTTAGATAGAGATAAAGATTTACCCATTCCTCAAAATAAATTCATCTTGGAATGCATTAAATTTCATTCTCCAGAATAATAGCTTCCTTTTCAATAATGAGGTATTCTTACAGATCAAAGGGACTGCAATGGGCACAAGGTTCGCCCCCAGCTATGCTAATTTATTTATGGGACATTTCGAAGAAGAATATATACTGTATATATGATAGTCCCTGGGGGCGAACTTTGTGCACTAATGTAGATTCATAGATGACATCTTTATTATCTGGCTGGGAGATATTGAACTACTAGACGCTTTTATGGTAGATATGAATACTAATGGGTTAGGTATATACCTTTCACTCATGAATATAGCTGCCATAAAATTAACTTCCTAGACATAGAAATGGAAATTATTGAAAAACAGATACATACCAGAACCTATTTCAAAACAATTGATGCCAACAACTATATATACACTTTGAAAGTTGCCATCTAGAACAATGAAAATCTAATATTCCAAAGGGTCAATACATGAGAATAAAAAGGAATTGTTCTTCAAATGATAGCTATCAATTACAATCACAAATACTTACAACAAGATTCATAGAGAAAGGTTATGATAACAGTAAAATTAAAAAAAATCCAACAAGACGTTGCTAAAATAGATAGAGAAACACTCTTAACAACTAAAAGGAAACAGAAAGTGAATAATATTCTAAATCATGAGGAATTATTTATACCTTTCATCACTGTATTTAGCTCACAACACTATGAATTGAAAAAAATTCTTAAAAGACATTGGCATCTGATTAAACAGGATCACATATTGGGAAGCAAAGTAAAAAATCAGCCAGATATTTTTTAGAAAGGCGAAAAACCTCAAAAAGTAAATTTATGCTTACCTGATAAATTAATTTCTTTTACGATATGACGAGTCCATGGATTTCATCCTTACTTGTGGGATATTAACCTCCTGCTAACAGGAAGTGGCAAAGAGCCCCACAGCAGAGCTGTATATATAGCCCCTCCCTTCCCCTCGAGTCATTTGGCCGAAGGTTATAGGAAGAGAAAAGGAAAGGCTAAAAGGTGCAGAGGTGAATAAAGTTTACAAAAAATATAAAGAAAAACTGTCTTAAAAGAACAGGGTGGGCCATGGACTGGTCATATCGTAAAAGAAATTAATTTATCACGTAAGCATAAATTTACGTTTCTTTTACAAAGATATGACGAGTCCACGGATTTCATCCTTACTTGTGGGAAACCAATACCAAAGCAATAGGAGACGGATGAAAGGGAGGGACAAGACAGGAACCTAAACGGAAGGCACCACTGCTTGAAGAACCTTTGTCCCAAAAATAGCCTCAGAAGAAGCAAAAGTATCAAATTTGGAAAATTTGGAAAAAGTATGAAGGGACGACCAAGTCGCAGCCTTACAAATCTGTTCAACAGAAGCATCGTTTTTAAAAGCCCATGTGGAAGCCACAGCCCTAGTAGAATGAGCCGTAATTCTTTCAGGAGGCTGCTGTCCAGCAGTCTCATATGCCAGGGGGATGATACTTCTCAGCCAAAAAGAAAGAGAGGTAGCCGTAGCTTTCCAGAATAAACAATGAAATATGACTGACGGAAATCCTTAGTTGCCTGCAAGTAAAACTTTAAAGGCACGGACCACGTCCAAGTTATGTAACAGACGCTCCTTCTTGGAAGAATGATTAGGACACAATGAAGGAACAATCATTTCCTGACTAATATTCTTATTTGAAACAACCTTAGGAAGAAATCCAGGTTTGATACGTAAAACTACCTTATCAGAATGAAAAATGAGATAAGATGAATCACACTGTAGTGCTGAAAGCTCAGAAACTCTTGGAGCAGAAGAAATAGCAACTAAAAACAGAACTTTCCAAGATAACAATTTGATATCCATGGAATCCATAGGTTCAAACGGAACCCCTTGAAGAACTCTAAGAACTAAATTCAAACTCCAGGGAGAAATAATAGGTCTATATACAGGCTTAATTCTAGATAGAGCCTGACAAAAAGACTGAACATCTCACATATTTGCCAAACGCTTGTGAAACAGAAATGACAAAGCTGAAATTTGTCCCTTTAAGGAACTCGCCGATAACCCTTTCTCCAATCCTTCTTGGAGAAAAGACAGAATCCTAGGAATCTTAACTTTACTCCATGAGTAACCCTTGGATTCACACCAATAAAGATATTTACGCCATATCTTATGATAGATCTCTCTAGTGACAGGCTTTCTGGCCTGTATCAAAGTATTGATGACTGAATCAGAGAATCCTCGCTTCGATAAAATCAAGCGTTCAATCTCCACGCAGTCAGCTGCAGAGAAATTAGATTTGGATGTTGGAAAGGACCTTGAATGAGAAGGTCCTGTTTCAATTTAAGTTTCCACGGTGGAAGAGAGGACATGTCCACTAGATCCGCATACCAAGTACTGCGTGGCCACGCAGGCGCTATCAGGATCACTGATGCTCTCTCCTGTTTGATTCAAGCAATCACGCGTGGGAGGAGAGGAAACGGTGGAAACACATAAGCTAGGCTGAACAACCAAGGCACTGCCAAGGCATCTATTAGTTCGGCCTGAGGATCCCTTGACCGGGATCCGTATCTTGGAAGCTTGGCATTTTGTCGAGATGCCATCAAATCCAACTCTGGTTTGCCCCATCTGAGAATCAATGAGGCAAATGCCTCCGGGTGAAGTTCCCACTCCCCCGGATGAAAAGTCTGTCGACTTAGAAAATCCACTTCCCAGTTCTCTACTCCTGGGATGTAGATCGCTGACAGATGACAAAAGTGGGCCTCCGCCCAACAGATTATCTTGGATACTTCTATCATCGCTAAGGAACTTCTTGTTCCCCCCTGATGATTGATATATGCCACAGTTGTAATGTTGTCCAACTGGAATCTGATGAATTTGGCCAAAGCCAACTGAGGCCACGCCTGAAGAGCATTGAATATTGCCCTCAGTTCCAGAATATTGATTGGAAGAAGAGACTCCACTTGAGTCCAAACACCTTGAGCCTTCAGGGAGTTCCAAACTGCACCCCAGCCCAGAAGGCTGGCATCCGTTGTCACTATCACTCGCGAGGGTCTGCGGAAACAAGTCCCTTGGGACAGATGATACAGCGACAACCACCAAAGAAGAGAGTTTCTGGTCTCTTGATCCAGATTTATCTGAGGAGATAAGTCCGCATAATCCCCATTCCACTGTCCGAGCATGCACAGCTGCAGTGGTCTGAGATAAAAACGAGCAAAGGGAACTATGTCCATTGCCGCTACCATTAATCCAATTACCTCTATACACTGAGCCACTAATGGCCGAGGAATGGACTGAAGTGCTCGGCAAGTATTTAGAATCTTTGATTTTCTGACCTCTGTCAGAAATATTTTCATGGCTACCAAGTCTATCAGAGTTCCCAAGAAAGGAACCCTTGTCTGTGGAACAAGTGAACTCTTCTCTATGTTCACCTTCCAGCCGTGAGTTCTCAGAAAAGACAACACAGTGTCCATCTGAGATCTTGTCAGATGATGTGTTGACGCCTGAATCAGAATATCTTCCAGATAAGGCGCCACCACTATGATAGACAAAAATACCCTCTGCATCTCGCCACAGCACTGCTGTGGCGCCTACCTGCCCCCAGGGTACTTCAAAATAACTTTCCAACACTTCAGACCAGCTTGCACAGTCCAGGAGCCACCGGAGTTACTGCTTGCTGCTGCCTAGCCTGATGGAAGTGCGCATCTGAGCGCACGAAAATAGGCCACGCCCCTTGAGGTCAAATGCCGAAGTAGGCCCAAACACAACCGCATGGAAAGCAGTTTCACACCTAAGTTTAAACAGCTAATGCCTACAACCCCTCAAATGCACCAGTAAACAAACATATGCATGACAGAAATAAAAACATTATATATAGTTTTTCACTGAATGCCCATAGTGTCACACAATGCCCATAAGTCAACCATTAAATAAAATCAGGGACTCCAGTAATACCCTTTATATAAAATAGGAATACTGCTTACCCCATTCCCATTAAGGGAAATAAATGCCAGACAGTTCTGATATATCAAGTCTCCTCAGAACAAAAAGGCTGCACATAACTTAATGCTGCTTGTAGCATGAAACCGGTCTCCACACTGAAGATGTCTCATGGTTACCTTCAGAAGTCTTGTGGGAACCAGCATGGATCTTAGTTACAACTGCTAAGATCATCAACCTCAGGGCAGAAATCTTCTTCCATATCCTCCTGAGGAAAAACAGAATTTATGCTTACCTGATAAATTTCTCTCTCTTACGGTGTATCCAGTCCACGGATTCATCCTTACTTGTGGGATATTCTAAATCCCTACAGGAAGTGGTAAAGAGAGCACACAGCAAAGCTGTCCATATAACTCCCCTCAGGCTCAGTCATTCGACAGACAGTTAGGAGAAAAAGGAGAACCATAGGGTGCAGTGGTGACTGTAGTTAGTTTAAATTAAATTTGAACCTGACTTAATTGTCAGGGCGGGCCGTGGACTGGATACACCGTAAGAGAAAGAAATTTATCAGGTAAGCATAAATTCTGTTTTCTCTTACTTGGTGTATCCAGTCCACGGATTCATCCTTACTTGTGGGATACCAATACCAAAGCTTTAGGACACGGATGAAGGGAGGGAACAAGTCAGGTAACCTAAACGGAAGGCACCAATGCTTGCAAAACCTTTCTCCCAAAAATAGCCTCCGAAGAAGCAAAAGTATCGAATTTGTAAAATTTGGCGAATGTATGCAGTGAAGACCAAGTCGCTGCCTTACAAATCTGTTCAACAGAAGCCTCATTCTTGAAAGCCCATGTGGAAGCCACAGCTCTGGTTGAATGAGCTGTAATTCGTTCAGGAGGCAGCTGTCCAGAAGTCTCATAAGCCAATCGGATAATGCTTTTCAGCCAAAAGGAAAGAGAGGTAGCAGTCGCTTTCTGACCTCTCCTTTTACCAGAATAGATGACAAACAAGGATGATGTTTGTCTAAAATTCTATTTAAAAGCAACTAAAGATTTCAAAGCACGAACCACGTCAAGATTATGTAAAAGTCGTTCCTTCCTAGAAACTGGATTAGGACACAGAGAAGGAACAATGATTTCCTGGTTAATATTCTTATTAGAAACCATTTTTGGAAGAAAACCAGGTTTGGTACGCAAAACAACCTTATCGGCATGGAACACCAGATAGGGTGAATCACACTGCAAAGCAGACAATTCAGAAACTCTTCGAGCAGAAGAAATGGCTACTAAAAACAAAACTTTCCAAGATAATAAATTAATATCTATGGAATGCAAAGGTTCAAACGGAACCCCTTGAAGAACTGAAAGAACTAAATTTAGACTCCAAGGAGGAGCCACAGGCTTGTAAACAGGCTTGATTCTAACTAGGGCCTGTGCAAACACCTGAACGTCTGGTACAGCTGCCAGGCGCTTATGTAACAGGATAGACAGAGCAGATATCTGTCCCTTTAAGGAACTAGCTGAGAGACCTTTCTCCAATCCTTCTTGGAGAAAAGCTAAAATCCTTGGAATCCTAACCTTACTCCATGAGTAACCCTTGGATTCACACCAACAAAGATATTTCCGCCATATCTTATGGTAAATTTTCCTTGTGACAGGCTTCCTGGCCTGTATCAGAGTGTCTATAACCGATTCAGAGAAACCACGCTTAGCTAGAATTAAGCGTTCAATCTCCAAGCAGTCAGTTGCAGAGAAACTAGATTTGGATGCTTGAAAGGACCTTGAATTAGAAGCTCCTGCCTCGATGGTAGTTTCCATGGTGGGACCAAAGACATGTCCACTAGGTCTGCATACCAAGTCCTGCGTGGCCACGCAGGCGATATCAGAATTACCGAAGCCTTCTCCTGTTTGATTCTGGCTACTAGCCGAGGAAGAAGAGGAAACGGTGGAAAGACATAAGCTAGATTGAATGACCAAGGCGCTGTTAAAGCATCTATCAATGACGCCTTGGGATCCCTGGATCTGGATCCGTAAAGGGGAAGTTTGGTGTTCTGACGGGACGCCATCAGATCCAATTCTGGAATGCCCCATAGCTGGGTCAGCTGAACAAAAACCTCCGGGTGAAGTTCCCACTCCCCCGGATGAAAAGTCTGACGACTTAGAAAATCCGCCTCCCAGTGTCTACCCTTGGGATGTGAATTGCAGATAGATGGCAGGAGTGATCCTCCGCCCATTTGATGATCTTGGTTACTTCCTTCATCACTAGGGAACTCTTTGTTCCTCCCTGATGATTGATGTACGCTACAGTCGTGATGTTGTCCGACTGAAATCTGATGAATTTGGCCTCCGCTAGTTGAGGCCACGCCTGGAGTGTATTGAATATCGCTCTCAGCTCCAAAATGTTTATAGGGAGAAGGAGATTCTTCCCGAGACCATAGACCCTGAGCCTTCAGGGAGTTCCAGACCGCACCCCAGCCTAACAGACTGGCATCGGTCGTGACAATGATCCACTCCGGTCTGCGGAAACTCATTCCCTGAGACAGGTGATCTAGAGACAGCCACCAGAGAAGAGAGTCTCTGGTTTTCTGGTCCATTTGTATTTGAGGAGACAAATCTGCGTAATCCCCATTCCACTGTTAGAGCATGCACAGTTGCAGTAGTCTGAGATGAATTCGGGCAAAAGGGACTACGTCCATTGCCGCAACCATTAAGCCAATTACCTCCATGCACTGAGCCACAGAAGGCCGAGGAATGGAATGAAGAGCTTGGCAAGTATTCAACAGTTTTGACTTCCTGACCTCTGTCAGAAAGATTTTCATTTCTACCAAGTCTATTAGTGTTTCCAGGAAGGGAACCCTTGTGAGCGGGGACAGAGAACTTTTTTCTACGTTCACCTTCCACCCGTGAGACATTAGAAAGGCCAGAACAATGTCCGTATGAGCCTTGGCTCTGTGGAAAGACGACGCCTGTATTAATATGTCGTCTAGGTAAGGTGCTACTGCAATGCCCCGCGGTCATAGCACCGCTAGAAGGGACCCTAGCACCTTTGTGAAAATTCTGGGAGCGGTGGCCAACCCGAAAGGAAGGGCCACAAACTGGTAATGTTTGTCCAGAAAGGCGAACCTTAGGAACTGATGGTGATCTTTGTGGATAGGAATATGTAGATATGCATCCTTTAGATCCACGGTAGTCATATATTGACCTTCCTGGATCATCGGCAAGATTGTCCGAATGGTTTCCATCTTGAAAGACGTAACTGAGGAATTTGTTTAGAATTTTTAGATCCAGGATTGGCCTGAAAGTTCCTTCCTTTTTGGGAACTACGAACAGGTTTGAGTAAAATCCCAGTCCTTGTTCTGCAATTGGAACTGGGTGTATTACTCCCATTTTTAGGAGATCTTCTACACAGCGTAAGAACGCCTGTTTCTTTGTTTGGTCTGAAGACAAACGAGAAATGTGGAACCTTCCCCTTGGGGGGAGAATCCTTGAATTCTAGAAGGTACACCTGAGCAACTATTTCTAATGCCCAAGGATCCTGAACATCTCTTGCCCAAGCCTGAGCAAAGAGAGAAAGTCTGCCCCCTACCAGATCCGATCCCGGATCGGGGGCTACCCCTTCATGCTGTCTTGGTAGCAGGAGCAGGCTTCTTGGCCTGTTTACCCTTATTCCAGCCCTGCAAGGGTTTCCCGGTTGCTTTGGGCTGGGAAGCGTTATCTTGCTTTGCGGCAGCAGAGGTTGCAGCAGGTCCGCTTCTGAAGTTGCGAAAGGAGCGAAAATTAGCCTTGTTTTTGGCCTTAAACGGCCTATCTTGTGGAAGGGCATGGCCCTTGCCCCCAGTGATATCTGAAATAATTTCTTTCAGCTCTGGGCCGAATAGGGTTTTCCCCTTGAAGGGAATATTTAACAGTTTCGTTGTGGACGACACATCCGCCGACCATGATTTGAGCCAAAATGCTCATCGCGCCATGATGGCAAAACCTGAGTTTTTCGCTGCTAGTTTAGCTAATTGGAGAGCGGCATCAGTGATAAAAGAATTAGCCAGCTTTAGAGCACGAATTCTATCCATGACCTCATCCATCGTATGAAGTCTCTCTCTGGAGCGACTCCTCCAGGGCCTCGAACCAAAAAGCTGCTGCAGTAGTTACCAGAATAATGCAGGCAATTGGTTGAAGCAGAAAACCTTGCTGAACAAAAATTTTCTTCAGCAATCCTTCCAATTTTTTATCCATAGGATCTTTGAAAGCACAACTGTCCTCTATTGGTATAGTTGTACGCTTAGCAAGTGTTGAAACAGCCCCCTCTACCTTAGGGACCGTCTGCCACACGTCCCGCCTGGGGTCGTTTATGGGGAACATTTTCTTAAAGATAGGGGGGGGGGGAACAAAGGGTACACCTGGTCTCTCCCACTCCCTAGTCACAATATGCGCCACCCTCTTTGGGATCGGAAATGCCTCAGTGTATACGGGGAACTCTAAAAACCTGTCCATCTTACACAATTTTTCTGGGACCACCATGGGGTCACAATCATCTAGCGTAGCTAAAACCTCCTTAAGCAGGACGCGGAGGTGTTCCAGCTTAAATTTAAAACGCTAAGGAATCTGACTCTGCCCGCTGAGAAACTTTTCCTGTATCAGAAATGTCTCCCTCAGACAGACCGTCCCTCACTGCTACTTCTGAGTTTTGTGAGGGTACTACAGATAAATCATCCAAAGCTTCTGATAGCTCAGTATTAAATACAGAGGATGAGCAATCGCGCTTTTTTGGAAAAACTGGCAGTTTGGATAAAAATGTTGCAAGGGAATTATCCATTACTGCTGCTAATTGTTGTAAAGTAATAGGGGCCAATGCGCTAGAGGTACTAGGCATCGCTTGCGCGGGCATAACTGGTGTTGACACATGGGGAGAGGAAGAAGGACTATCCTCATTACCCTCTGTTAAAATCTTGGGCTACATTTTTAAGTGTCACTGGATGGTCTTTAAAATACTTAGATGTTTTAGCACACTTAACACATAAATGCAATGGGGGTACCGCCATGGCTTTTAAACATAAAGAACAAGGTCTATCTGAAGTCTCAGACATGTATGACAGACTTAGACAGCACTACAATACAGAAAAAATCACTTTTTGAAAAAACGTTACTGTGTCTTTAAATAATAAAAAGCACACACTTTTTTACCAAATCGCCAAAAAAACATCCGATCTTTATGAAATTTTCACCACATGATCCTAATGCTTTGAAATGATTGCACACAAATTTTCAAATCAATTAACCCCTTATTGCCCAAACCGGAGCAAATTGAAGTAAACAACCGGTTTAACACACTACAGCATGGTGCCACAGTCTTTGCTGTGGCCCTACCTTCCTTTAGGGTTATTTGTAGAAGAAAAATAAGCCTCCCTGATGTCCTCCTGCACCCTCAGGACTCTACACATGAAGCTGCATGAAGCGGTCTTGTAAATCAACTGCGCAACTGAGACGCGAAAATGAGGCCCCCTCCCTCTTCAGTTCAGAGTTATGGGGCCTTCCTGAGTCCGAGTAGGCGTCTAATAATAACCCCAAAAGTGTTTCCAACATTTCAAACAGTTGAACAAATATAAGATTCCACTAATAAAGTAATCGATTTAGCCCATCACAGTGTCTACCAGTATTTAAGCCCTTAACTGAAGCCATCCTTCTATACTGCGTCTCAGAAAATGGCTTACCTTCCCTTATGGGGATTTCTGTCAGTCTTCTAGCATTACCAGGTCTTGTTAGAAAAAAAGGACTGAGCATACCATAAGCAGTTAAGCCTGCAAACTGTTCCCCCCAACTGAAGTTCTCCGGTACTCAACAGTCCTGTGTGGGAACAGCAATGGATTTTAGTTACAACATGCTAAAATCTTTTTCCTCTCAGCAGAAATCTTCATCACTTTCTGCCTCAGAGTAAATAGTACAAACCGGCACTATTTTAAAATAAACTTTTGATTGAAGAAATAAAAACTACAAATCTAACACCACAAACTCTTTACCCTCCCGTAGAGATGCTACTTGTTAGAGCGGCAAAGAGAATGACTGGGGGGGCGGAGCCTGAGGGGAGCTATATGGACAGCTTTGCTGTGTGCTTTCTTTGCCACTTCCTGCAGGGATTGAGAATATCCCACAAGTAAGGATGAATCCGTGGACTGGATACACCAAGTAAGAGAAATAGTACTTACCGGTACCATTTAAAATAACAAACTTCTTGATAACACATCACTTTACCATGTCTTCCTAGTATAACACAGGCAAAGAGAATGGACTGGAGGTGGAGGGGAAGGGGCTATATATACAGCTCTGCTGTGATGCTCTTTGCCACTCCTGTTAGCAGGAGGATAATATCCCACAAGTAAGGATGAAATCCGTGGACTCGTCATATCTTTGTAAAAGAAAGTATACTATCTCCGAGCGAATATAAAGAAAAGAAAGTATTAACTGACAGAGATATAAATGGAAAAAATGTAATGGTTTCCACCCATGTAACACATGTAAATCATGTAAATCAAGTAACAAAATAAAAGAAATAAAATCACCTAATACAGGCTTTACTATTAAAATAAACCAATTGATCAAATGTTCTGATAAAAATATCATATATTGTATAAATTGCTCATGCAATTTATTTTACTTCGGGCAAACTAGCAGGATGCTAAGAGACAGAATACGCGAACACATTCTTAAAATAGAACATGGATCTTCAGAAACTAATCTTTATTCCCATTTTAAGGAGATACATTCAGGAAATATGAAGGATTTCAAATATTGGGGACTTAAAAAACATAATTTATGCTTACCTGATAAATTTATTTCTCTTGTAGTGTGTTCAGTCCACAGGTCATCCATTACTTATGGGATATATTCTCCTTCCCAACAGGAAGTTGCAAGAGGATCACCCAAGCAGAGCTGCTATATAGCTCCTCCCCTCACATGTCATATCCAGTCATTCGACCGAAACAAGACGAGAAAGGAGAAACTATAAGGTGCAGTGGTGACTGGAGTTATAATTTTAAAATTTAGAACCTGCCTTAAAAAGACAGG
The DNA here is from genome assembly GCF_027579735.1 of Bombina bombina. Taxonomy (NCBI): domain Eukaryota; kingdom Metazoa; phylum Chordata; class Amphibia; order Anura; family Bombinatoridae; genus Bombina; species Bombina bombina. The sequence goes on along the minus strand of NC_069502.1, from coordinate 1,106,927,446 downwards.
GTGGGCCGTGGACTGAACACACTACAAGAGAAATAAATTTATCAGGTAAGCATAAATTATGTTTTCTCTTGTTAAGTGTGTTCAGTCCACGGGTCATCCATTACTTATGGGATACCCATACCAAAGCTAAGTACACGGATGAAGGGAGGGACAAGGCAGGAACATTAAACAGAAGGAACCACTGCCTGTAGAACCTTTCTCCCAAAACCAGCCTCCGAAGAAGCGAAAGTGTCAAATTTGTAAAATTTGGAAAAAGTATGAAGTGAAGACCAAGTTGCAGCCTTGCAAATCTGTTCAACAGAGGCCTCATTCTTAAAGGCCCAGGTGGAAGCCACAGCTCTAGTGGAATGAACTGTAATTCTTTCAGGAGGCTGCTGTCCAGCAGTCTCATAGGCTAAACGTATTATGCTACGAAGCCAAAAAGAGAGAGAGGTAGCCGAAGCCTTTTGACCTCTCCTCTGTCCAGAGTAAACGACAAACAGAGAAGAAGTTTGTCTAAAATCTTTAGTTGCCTGTAAGTAGAACTTCAGAGCACGGACCACGTCCAGATTATGCAAAAGACGTTCCTTCTTTGAAGAAGGATTAGGACATAATGATGGAACAACAATCTCTTGATTGATATTCCTGTTAGAAACAACCTTAGGTAAAAACCCAGGTTTAGTACGCAGGACTACCTTGTCTGAATGAAAGATCAGATAAGGAGAATCACAATGTAAGGCAGATAACTCAGAGACTCTTCGAGCCGAGGAAATAGCCATCAAAAACAGAACTTTCCAAGATAAAAGCTTAATATCAATGGAATGAAGGGGTTCAAACGGAACACCCTGAAGAACTTGAAGGACCAAGTTTAAGCTCCACGGAGGAGCAACAGCTTTAAACACAGGCTTAATTCTAGCCAAAGCCTGACAAAAGGCCTGGACGTCTGGATTCTCTGCCAGACGTTTGTTTAAAAGAATAGACAGAGCTGAAATCTGTCCCTTTAGCGAACTAGCGGACAAACCTTTTTCTAAACCCTCTTGTAGAAAAGCCAATATCCTAGGAATCCTAACCTTACTCCATGAGTAACTCTTGGATTCGCACCAATATAAATATTTACGCCATATCTTATGGTAAATTTTTCTGGTCACAGGTTTCCGAGCCTGTATTAATGTATCAATAACCGAATCCGAAAACCCCTGCTTAGATAGAATCAAGCGTTCAATTTCCAGGCAGTCAGCCTCAGAGAAATTAGGTTTGGATGGTTGAAAGGACCCTGAATTAGAAGGTCCTGCCTCAGAGGAAGAGACCATGGTGGACAGGACGACATGTCCACTAGGTCTGCATACCAGGTCCTGCGTGGCCACGCAGGCGCTATCAGAATTACCGATGCCCTCTCCTGTTTGATCCTGGCAATCAGTCGAGGTAGCAACGGAAATGGTGGAAACACATAAGCTATGTTGAAAACCCAAGGGGCTGCTAATGCATCTACCAGCACCGCTCCCGGGTCCCTGGACCTGGATCCGTAACAAGGAAGCTTCGCGTTCTGGCGAGATGCCATGAGATCCAGATCCGGTTTGCCCCAACGACGAATCAGTTGAGCAAATACCTCCGGGTGAAGTTCCCACACTCCCGGATGAAAAGTCTGGCGACTTAGGAAATCCGCCTCCCAGTTCTCTACGCCTGGGATGTAAATCGCTGACAGGTGGCAATAGAGACTCTGCCCAGCGAATTATCTTCGAGACTTCCAACATCGCTAGGGAACTCCTGGTTCCCCCTTGATGATTGATGTAAGCCACAGTCGTGATATTGTCCGACTGAAATCTGATGAACCTCAGTCTTGCTAACTGAGGCCAAGCTAGAAGAGCATTGAATATTGCTCTTAATTCTAGAATGTTTATTGGAAGGAGTTTCTCCTGAGTCCACGAACCCTGAGCCTTCAGGGAATTCCAGACTGCTCCCCAGCCTAGAAGGCTGGCATCCGTTGTTACAATCGTCCAATCTGGTCTGCGAAAGGTCATTCCTTTGGAAAGATGAACCGGTGACAACCACCAGAGAAGAGAATCTCTGGTCTCCTGGTCCAGATTTAGCAAAGGAGACAGATCTGAGTAATCCCCGTTCCATTGACTGAGCATGCATAGTTGCAGCGGTCTGAGACCATTAAGCCGATTACCTCCATGCACTGAGCTACTGATGGGCTTGGAATGGAATGAAGGACACGGCAAGCATTGAGAATCTTTGATAACCTGGACTCAGTCAGGTAAATCTTCATCTCTACAGAATCTATAAGAGTCCCTAGAAAAGGAACCCTTGTGAGTGGTAACAGAGAACTCTTTTCCACGTTCACTTTCCACCCATGCGACCTCAGAAATGCAAGAACTATCTCTGTATGAGACTTTGTATTCTGAAAACTTGACGCTTGTATCAGAATGCCGTCTAGGTACGGAGCCACCGCTATGCCTTGTGGTCTTAGTACCACCAGAAGTGAGCCCAGAACCTTCGTAAAAGTTCTCGGGGCCATGGCTAACCCGAAGGGAAGAGCCACAAACTGGTAATGCCTGTCTAGAAAGGCAAACCTTAGGTACCGATAAATGATCTTTGTGAATCGGTATGTGAAGGTAAGCATCCTTTAAGTCCACTGTGGTCATATATTGACCCTCTTGGATCATGGGTAGGATGGTTCGAATGGTTTCCATCTTGAACGATGGTACCCTTAGGAATTTGCTTAAGATCTTTAAGTCCAAGATTGGTCTGAAGATTCCCTCTTTTTTGGGAACCACAAATAGATTTGAGTAAAATCCTTGTCCCTGTTCCGATCGCGGAACTGAGTGGATCACTCCCATGATTAAGAGGTCTTGTACACATTGTAGAAATATAAAAAGAAATTCCTGAGGAGGAAAAAACTTAAGAGGATGCGCTTGGAACACAGGTTATCAAAGTGGGACCTACCACTTTATGATTGGGTTTGTACCCGTATGCATAAATAAAAAAAAAATATTTTTATAAACAGCACAGTGTTTGGTATGTGTAAAAAATTTATAATAATGACGAAAATAAATTGTGTGTAAAACAAGTGCTCAGGACAATTTGTGTATAATATTAGTGATACATTGAAATAATCAGATATCACAGATAAACAATGATATTTGTGGCGATTAGTAAAATAAAAAAAAATAAAAAAAAAAAAAAAAAAAAAAGTACTTATCAATGTCCCAAAAATTGCTGTGATGTAAAAAATAAGTGTCCAATCCTAATATGTGAACGGTGATGTGTTCAGGTGTTTGGCGTGCTCCTCTTGTGTCCCGCGGTGCGATGGGTCAGGGTGTCTAGAATGGAAGATAAACAAGGGGCGCCAACATAGTGTGAATCGTTCAAACAACAAGTATAAAAGTGATGTGCAAAAAACTACTCACAAGGAAAGTGGCACCTTAAATGAATAAGGTGCGATAAAGCAGGCTGACATTCAAATTCCAGCAGTCAGTACGCTGGAGGTCTCACCCAGAGGACCTGTGGAATCCAGATAGGCGTCTAGAAAGTAGCACCCACGTTTTTTAGGGCCAATGGCCGGACCAGGTGAGCTGCAAGCTGATAGGTGTTCTCCTGCTGCACTCACGCCACCGAGACTTTTCTCCAAAAACGACAGTGTCAGTGTATGAAAGGTTCCGTGGTAAAAGTCCTGTTTCAAAAACAAGTGGATCGTGGAAAGAAGCAAAAATACCGGGTCGTGGTATAAAACAAACAGTATTTATTTTGCAACGCGTTAATAGACTGAGAAACGCGTTGCAAAATAAATACTGTTTGTTTTATACCACGACCCGGTATTTTTGCTTCTTTCCACGATCCACTTGTTTTTGAAACAGGACTTTTACCACGGAACCTTTCATACACTGACACTGTCGTTTTTGGAGAAAAGTCTCGGTGGCGTGAGTGCAGCAGGAGAACACCTATCAGCTTGCAGCTCACCTGGTCCGGCCATTGGCCCTAAAAAACGTGGGTGCTACTTTCTAGACGCCTATCTGGATTCCACAGGTCCTCTGGGTGAGACCTCCAGCGTACTGACTGCTGGAATTTGAATGTCAGCCTGCTTTATCGCACCTTATTCATTTAAGGTGCTACTTTCCTTGTGAGTAGTTTTTTGCACATCACTTTTATACTTGTTGTTTGAACGATTCACACTATGTTGGCGCCCCTTGTTTATCTTACATTGTAGAAATGCCTCTCTCTTTACTAGGTTTGTTGATAACCTCGAAAGATGGAACCTCCCTTGTGGAGGAGAGGTTTTGAAATCCAGAAGGTATCCCTGAGATATAATCTTCAACGTCCAGGGATCCTGCACATCTCTTGCCCAAGCCTGGGCGAAGAGAGAAAGTCTGCCCCCACTAAATCCGTCTCCGGATAGGGGGCCCTGTCTTCATGCTGTCTTAGGGGCGGAAGTAGGCTTTCTGGCCTGCTTGCCCTTGTTCCATGACTGGTTGCCTTTCCAACCCTGTCTGTAATGAGCAGTAGTTCCTTCCTGTTTTGGAGCGGAGGAAGTTGATGCTGCTCCTGCCTTGAAGTTACGAAAGGCACGAAAATTAGACTGTTTGGCCTTTGGTTTGGCCCTGTCCTGAGGAAGGGCGTGGCCCTTACCTCCCGTAATGTCAGCAATAATTTCCTTCAAGCCGGGCCCGAATAAGGTCTGCCCTTTGAAAGGAATGTTAAGTAGCTTAGACTTGGAAGTTACATCCGCTGACCAGGATTTAAGCCAGAGCGCTCTGCGCGCCTGTATGGCGAATCCGGAATTTTTAGCCGTAAGTTTGGTTAGATGTACTACGGCATCTGAAACAAACGCATTAGCTTGCTTAAGGGTTCTAACTTTGCTCAAAGCCTCATCCAATGGCTCTGTGCGAATCGCCTCTTCCAGAGACTCAAACCAGAATGCTGCTGCAGCCGTGACAGGCGCAATGCATGCAAGAGGCTGCAAAATAAAACCCTGTTGAACAAACATTTTCTTAAGATAACCCTCTAATTTTTTATCCATTGGATCTGAGAAAGCACAGCTATCCTCCACCGGGATAGTGGTACGCTTGGCTAAAGTAGAAACTGCTCCCTCCACCTTAGGGACCGTCTGCCATAAGTCTCGTGTGGTGGCGTCTATAGGAAACATTTTTCTGAATATCGGGGGAGGGGAAAAAGGCACACCGGGTCTATCCCACTCCTTACTAATAATTTCTGTAAGTCTTTTTGGTATAGGAAAGACGTCAGTACACACCGGTACCGCATAGTATCTATCCAACCTACACAACTTCTCTGGGATTGCCACCGTGTCGCAATCATTCAGAGCCGCTAATACCTCCCCTAGTAACACACGGAGGTTCTCAAGCTTAAATTTAAAATTTGAAATTTTTGAATCCGGTCTCCCCGGATCAGAACCGTCACCGACAGAATGAAGCAAATGTGACGCAGTATCAGACATGGCTCTCGTGTCATCAGCGCGCTCTGTCCTTAACCCAGAGCTATCGCGCTTGCCCCTTAAAGCCATATCATGTAAAGTGATTTGTAAGGGCCTAGATGTACTTGGCGTCTCAATCCTACGCATCTCCCGAGCGGGAGACGCAGGTACTGACACGTGAGGAGAGTTAGGCGGCATAACTTCCCCCTCGTTGTCTGGTAATAGTTTCTCTATCGGTACAGATTGACTTTTATTCAAAGCAATATCAATACAATTGGTACACATCGTTCTATTGGGCTCCACATTGGCTTTTGAACATGATGAACAAACAGTTTCCTCTGAATCAGACATGTTTAAACAGACTTAGCAATGAAACTAGCAAGCTTGGAAATCACTTTCAGTAAGTTTACAAGCAATATAAAAAACGCTGCAGCGCTTCAAAAATACAGATATAATTAAACAATTCTTAACAAGAAGTGTAATATTAGCAGAGGATTGCACCCATTAGCAAAAGGATGATTAACCCCTCAATACCCAAAACGGATAAAACGGATATCAATTAAGATTTAACGCTTTTAATCACAGTCAAGCACACTGTCACAGATCTGCTGTGACTGATTTTGAAGACCCCTGAGCTCTCTAGAGACGTCCTGGATCAAGGAGGAAGAAGCAGGAAGACTGTGCTAGAATTATAACTGCGCAACAAGGCGCTAAAACAAGGTCCCTCCCACTCCTATCACAACAGTGGGAGCCCTGATATAACTGTTTCCATGCAGAAAATATATGTCAGCCATGTGGAAAAAAATCATGCCCAAAGAGATTTATCACCAAAGTACCTCAAAAAAACGAATAACATGCCAGTAAACGTTTTATTAAAAAATAACATTTTCCAATGTCATGCAAAGTTATCACTAAGCCTGCTACCAGTCGCTACCACTGCAGATAAGGCTTAAGTATTATTTCAGTTTTAACAGTATTTTCTCAGTCAAATTCTAGTCCCTAGAAAATAACTTGACTGCGCATACATTTATCAGCCTGATACCAGTTGCCACTACTGCATTTAAGGCTGTACCTTACATCATACGGTAACAGCAGTATTTTCTTAGTCAATTCCATTCCCAGAAAATAATGTACTGCACATACCTCATTTGCGGAGGACCCCGCATGCTATTCCCAGTTTCTGAAGTTACCCCACTCCTCAGAATGTCGAGAACAACCAGTGGATCTTAGTTACGCCTGCTAAGATCATAGAAAAAAAACGCAGGCAGTTTCTTCTTCCAAATACTGCCTGAGATAGAAAAACAGCACACTCCGGTGCCATTTAAAATAACAAACTTTTGATTGAAGAATAGTTAAGTAAAAACTCCAGCTCCTCTCGCGACCTCCTTCTTTGTTGAGGGTTGCAAGAGAATGACTGGATATGACATGTGAGGGGAGGAGCTATATAGCAGCTCTGCTTGGGTGATCCTCTTGCAACTTCCTGTTGGGAAGGAGAATATATCCCATAAGTAATGGATGACTAGTGGACTGAACACACATACCAAGAGAAAACTAAATTTAGGAATTAGGGGAGGAAATATAAATACATTACTATCAAAAAAGGAAGCTGAATATATATTTAATTTTAAGACTCTTCATCCATATGGTGTAAATTCAGAGTTTGATTTAAGTATGTTAATTTAGGATCATTTTTAATTTGACCCAGTTTATTCTAAAATATTAATTTATACCCAATTATTGCCATACAGGTTAAAATAATGGAGGAAAGGGGTAATATGTTGCCCATTTTTCCATTATTTTATTATAAGTCATGAACTAGACATTAAAAGTATATGCCTCATCACATATTAATTTTTTATATCTTTTTTATACCACTATCATTACAATATACAAAAAAAAAATTCTACTATATTTTCAATTCTTCATTTCATTCATTGTTAATTTTTAATTGGTTCTATTTTTCATCATCATTATTTTAAACATATCGCTACATTTTATTTGTACTTCATATATATATTAATTTCTATAAACACATTTATATATATATATATATATATATATATATATATATATATATATATATATATATATATATATATATATATATTTTAATTATATATAGCTTTAAGAAAGCCTTCAAAAATACTCGCCCCTTAATTGTAACACCATTTTTTAGAAAATCTTTCATCACTCTTCAAAAACCTTTTAAATATTCTATTTTTCCTTTTTTTAAATCCAAATAAGTTCTTTAAATCTAAACATTCAATCGAAATTTTAATGTAGATTACGCATATTTTACCATTAAAGGATCTCTAAATATCATTTATACTATTCAAGCCATACAAACACGCAATTAAAACCTTGTTTAGGACTCAGATATGTTAATATGTATATCAGAATATCTTAAAACAAATCGGAACATATCAGATTTAATTAGAACATTTGGTTAATTCATGGATCCGAGGAAGACGTTTCTTTAGTCTTCAATTTTAATTCTACTCATTTTAATTTTTATATTCTGACTTTTATCTTATATTTGATGAATCTATACTCCTTTAGATAATTTGTTGGGAGATACCGTTATAGTTTATAACATATCATATAATGAGCTCTTATAAATTGTGAAAGCAAATATATATTATTCATATACATATATGTTATGTTAGTTCTAATATGGAAAATGTTCCTTAAACGATTTCCATTGAGGAATCATAAGAAAAAGGACTAAGTTTCATTGGCTGTGATTTCATCCAATCGAAGCAATGCTCATGTTATTTAAACCGGACAAAGAACTGAATAAGCATCTTGATAAAGGCCCCTGGCGGCTGAAAAGCGTAGAA